>NW_026931386.1:0-10000 GCF_032062105.1 Saccostrea cuccullata | reverse complement strand
ACCATAAGAAGGTCACAGTGACCTACTTTAATATTTGAGGTACTTATTGGTTAGAACCAACAATCTTTGTCAATTAATGCATCTTGAGTCCTCAGAAAGTTTCAAATCAAAAAGTAGGTCACCATGTCCTACTTATGGTATTTTATAGCTATACTGAAATATCTTCAGTCCTAATTGGCAAAGAGTCAGTTCATGCATCTTAGGATACTTAGAGTAAGAGGCTTCAAGAAGTGATAGATTGTACAATTTTTCAGAAGAGCGATTCAAGGCCCTTGGGCCTCTTGTTTTAAAAAAATCTTTTCCTGTTTGCAGGAAGGCCTTTTGTTGTAGAAATGGATGATCCACATAAAGTTGAATTCTCGGCAAAAGATATCCTGGAAATACAAAAGGCAATATATATATTTTTTACAAAGCTTAAGTAAAATTGCTATGTTAATCTTATGCTATTAGTTTGCACTTATTTTCCTGACTCTTGGCAAGTTTCCAGACATATATATTTTTTTGGGGGGGGGGGGGGGGGGGGGAAGTAAAAAAAGATTTTCATTTAAAATAAGAAACACATTTATTGTACAAATAATATCCTACACATATTTTCTCTAACCATAAAAAGACAATTTGGGAACCAAATTAAAGCTGGTGTATAATTTTAGTTCTTTTTTTCCTCAGGAAATCAACAAGTCAGCTGATATTAAAGTCAGGGATTTACAGATTGTCGACAAGTAAGGATCTTAAGATGTAAATGAAATATACATCTTTAATTTCAAGGACAATGTATCAATAATAACAGCCAAGGCTCTAAAGATTAATTGATCCTTTGATAAGAGGAAGATAAATAACAATTATTTTCTTGAAAAATTATTAAAATAAATTTAAATGCAATTTCTTTCAAATATTTCATTGCAATGTATGATAAAACATTTTTGCATGAAAGTATTGTATTTCTTGAAAATTGTTTTCATGGAGACAACAAATGAGAGTATTTGAGCTATAAAAAACAGACTAATGTTGATGATGAAATGTAAGAGATTTTTTTCCTTCATGTGTAAATTCTGTACTTGTTTTTGCTTTTCATCAATAGAAAAGATGTAGATAAACTGAAGGAAGGTGAAATAGAGAAAACAAAAACGTGTTCTGCCCTGTGCTGGTCTAAAGAATCTCTCTCCGAAGAACAACTTAACAAGCTTCAGGAAGTCAAGGTACTGTGTTGTATTGGTCAGTGATTTATATATATAAGAATAAGATTTATGTAAGTGTCAAAATTCGAAAAAGAAAAATAAAGTGTCCTTGAAGTAATAAAGACTTAACTTCTTTGGTGCCAGGTTTACATGAATATATTATGGACTGGTCCTGATATAAAACCTGTTTAGTGAAGCAGTATGAAATATCAAAATAAACTATTTATTGACAGATTATTTTAAATTTCCTGGCATTTTATGTTATGTACAAAAATAGTGACAAAATGTTTTAAAGAATAATCAGATCTTCTTACTCTAATGCACTAAATTATTTTATTGTACCTACCCACATTAATTCATTTATCAAACATTGATCTATCATATATCTGCACATCTCCATACCAATGTAATGACTTTTAGCTCACCTGAGCCGAAGGCTCAAGTGAGCTTTTCTGATCACATTTTGTCCATCGTCTGTCCGTCTGTCTGTCTGTCTGTCTGTCTGTCTGTCCGTCTGTAAACTTTTCACATTTTCGACTTCTTCTCAAGAATCATTGGGCCAATTTTGACCAAACTTGGTACAAAGCATCCTTGGGTAAAGGGGAATTTAAATTATTAAAATGAAGGGACATGTCCCCTCGCAAGGGGAGATAATCAAGAAAAGACAAAAATAGGGTTGGGTCATTAAAAAATCTTCTTCTCAAGAACCACTGGGCCAGTAAAGCTGAAACTTATGTGGAAGCATCCTGGGGTAGTGTAGATTCTAAATTGTTCAAATCATGACCCCTGGGGAAGGGCGGGGCCACAATGGGGAATCAAAGTTTTATATAGAAATATATTGGAAAAATCTTTGAAAATCTTCTTCTCAAGAACCACTGGGCCAGAAAAGCTGAAACTTATGTGGAAGCATCTTGGTAAAGTGTAGATTCTAAATTGTTCAAATCATGACCCCCGGGGGAAGGGTGGGGCCATAATGGGAAATTAAATTTTTATATAGAAATATATAGGAAACATCTTTGAAAATCTTCTTCTCAAGAACAACAGGGCCAGAAGAAGTGAACCTATGTGGAAGCATTCTGTGGTAGTGTAAATTCTAAATTGTAGGAATCATGACCCCTGGGGGAAGGGCGGGGCCATTATAGGGAATCAAAGTTTTACATAGAAATATATAGGAAAAATCTTTGAAAATCTTCTTCTCAGGAACCACTGGGCCTAAAAAGCTGAAACATATGTGCCCATGGAAGGATCATGGGGTAGTGCAGATTTCAAATTGTCTAAATTATGATCAGTTGGGTAGGGTGGGGATGCATTATGTATAACAAGGGGGAAATCTGGTAAAGAACAGAATGGTCAAAGCTTCTCAGGTGAGCGATGTGGCCCATGGGCCTCTTGTTAAAAATTTAATTTTTGCTTAAATAAATAATGGGAATTAAAAGTGAAATATGACTTTAAGGGTACTTAGCACAAACAAAAAAATTGATGCACGGATTGATATATATTTTTTGACACACGCGAAACCTTGTCACCGCGTGTTAGAATATTCAGAAGGAACTATAAGCATTTTCAATACTCTAGAGACACCAAATGTTAAATGTTTTATTTCAATTTAATGAAAAACTTTTACCTTGAAAAATTAACGTTTTGTGCGTTAAAAATTAATTTGTCACCTTTTTCCTTGCAATGTTTGTTTGCGTTATTTAACTTTGCAACGTCATTTAACGTCATTTGATGTCACAAACGGCTCTTACATCTATTAATCACGGCAGTTTTGAAGGGCGCTAAAATCACATTTAAGATGGACAAAATAATCAATTATGAAGAAGGAAAATTAGAGAATGTAAATATAAGCATTGAATTCATATTTTTGGAAGTCTTTGGTCCTATAACACACTTGGGCGTGCCGACAAGTTATCATACCGCGCTAACGCACGGTATTCAATTTGTTGGCACGGCCAGGTGTGTTATAGGACCAAAGGCATCCAAAAATATGAATTCAATACTTAGGGAGGAATGCCACATCAACTTTTTATTTTATAGATCTCTGAGTCAACCTTTTTAAACAATGGTTTCAGCATTGAAAGGCCGACATTAGCTTTTAAATTATTTTATATGAATTTTTTCAAAGAAAATGAAAAAAATTATTTATATCCAAATTAGATGCTTTCTTGCAAAAATTTTGCTGTTAAAGTATGCATCACATAAATACCTAAATAAAATATATACAGAAAAGCTGTATAGATATTAATTTTTTTTAAATAAAAAAATATTTATGAAAATAAAACACATAATTTGTGAATATTTTTTAAATTTGTAGTTAAAATCTTCTTAAAACCAGTCACAACTGGGAGAACATTTTCATATATCATATTTATAAAAGAAATTGAAACGAAATAGCCAAATTTTAGAGAAATTAATTTTTTAAATTTTGTCCAAACCCTATCAAAATTAAACCGACCCCAGCCATAATTGTATAATTATTGGAAATAAAGAACATTTCCCTAAGAACACTAGTCTGGTTGGGTATAATAGGGGTTAAAATAATACTGAACTTGACAATGAAATAGATTTCTTCATTGTAAATACATGAGGAGTCAATAAATTAGCATTTTATTCATTTTGTGTTAATTTTGATCAGGATCAGTATAATTTTGATTGGGTTAGGTCCAAATATTAAAAAAATTTATTTCTCTAAAATTTCTCAATTCCATTTCAATTTCTTTATAAAACATGTTGTCCTCAGTTGTGACTAGTTTTATGGTGTTTTTAACTATAGGTTTAAAAAATATTTACAAATAATGTGTTTTATTTTCATAAATAATTTTTCATAAAAAAAATAAAAAATGTAACCAGCCTTTCTTTGCATATTTTATTAGATATTCATATATGATGCATTCATTTACAGCAAACTTTTAACTTGAAAAAAACTTATTTGGATGTAAATAATTTTTTTCATTTTCTTTGAAAAAATACAAAAAAAATCATATAAAATAATTAAGAGCTAATATCGAACTTTCAATGCTGAAACCATTGTTTAAAAAGGATGACTCAAAGATCTATAAAATAAAAAGTTGGCGTGGCATTCCACATTAAGTAAATCTATGAGAAAAATTACTAATTTTTGAAAAAAGTTTGTGTGATTTATTCTTAAATAATCATTGAATAAATGTCATATAATGATGTGATTTGCTTTGTATTCTACTTTCAGGATCTTGTCATTTATCAAAAGACTCACATTCGAGTCCTACACCGGCGCCCTCTGGCGACAAGGGAGAGAATCGTGTAAAGTATGTCAGCGGAAAAAATGATGACCTTCATTTCACCTTGTGTCTCTCAACACAGGCCGGCACGTATCCTTATATGGTCATGAACTGTATAGCAGGTTAAAATCGCGGTCGGAAAAGATCGCGATTTGTTCAAGTTTCTGCAAATCGCTGTCTTTTGAATTCGCGGAAAGGAAAAACCATACATTTTTTAAACAGTACTTTTACACATTTTCTGTAGGTATATATTGTGTTAAGTGCTATTTTCCGTCTCTATAGTATATTGAATTGTGAAAGTTTGTAATGTATATGTCACGAATATCAGACAGAAAAGTAAAGTTTATATATTGTGCCGAGTTTGATCCAGGTTGAAAAATAATGAAACACCGGATTGATCCCAATTTGAAGTCAAAATAATGCTACTCATTTAATTTTTTTATTTCCGGCTCCAAATCAGAAAAAAATTAAACCGTAGTCAAAATGTTGAACCTTTAATCATATAATTGAAATTAATCAATTGTCATTACCCTGTTTACTATGTTAATGCCTTGATTAAAGGTAATGACTGAGTGATACGTACGGGTGAAATTAAACAAGCATGTTTTATTAAATAATTATATCGCACGTATACTATATAGCAAAATTAATCGTTAGCTAGAAAAATGAATTAAACAATTAATAAGCTTTAAAAACACCAACAACTACGTGTTTGTAATATTGATCTATACACTCGCATATTTATAAAGACAGTCTACACCTAATCACAGAAAATAAATTAAAAAAAATTCAATTTATCCTTATAAAACATTTAAAGAATTATTCACTGTATTTTGAATTCGCGGAATTTCTTTTTCCGCGAATATAGCGAAAATTAACTCCGCGAGTTAATTTCCTGCTGTACAGTATTATTTTATAAAAAATCAAATGAGGAATCTGGATATTTCTAGACTCCTTTAATAAAAAAAAATTCAAAAATTATAGGGTATCAGGAACATAGGACATTTCTATATAGAATCAAGTTTGAAATGTTTATACACGTATGTGTATTAAGCATGCAGTATGGGGTTTTTAAAGCTTGATGCAGGTGTGTTGAATATATATGAACCTTAGCTATACATTAGCTACATCAAAGAGTTTGTTCACGGAGATTTCGGTAGAACTACTCCAAACCTTGGAACCCTGACTGGAGTGGAGTGTGATATTCTGGAACTGGATGTACAGGTGAGTTTGAACTTAACAAGGATAGAGAAGTAGTCTAGCGGTAAACTGTGAGGTGTATGATTAAACTTGGATTAGGTGTGTCTATAGAAGAGATGAAACTGAGTGTTTTTGGAATAACCATAGTATTCTATGTATATGTAATGCAGATTCAAAATTTTTTCCAATTAGGTCAATTGGAGCAAGGAAAATTAAGGTTTGCAGAAAGGAAAAAAAATGCATTAACCTAAAATAAAACTTCTTTATCCAAACCTCAAAGCTATAAATAGTCAAAATATCACAAAGTATTGTTTATTCAATTGTTTTGTTAGACGGTGCTTTTGAGATTAGAATAATCCAAGTATGACTTCAAAATTTTATATTAGATAAATACCAGAAATTTCTAACTTTTTATTTTTCGTTTCCAACAATGACTCGGTATTGATAAAAAACAATAAGATTTTGAAATATAGAATAGTCTTTGATATAGGTACGTTAATAACTGTCTCATTACATTCCAATGATGAAGGGTGATTGGAGTATGACTTGAATGAGAGTTAGTATTCACAGATTTGTTTAAAAATTAAAGCAAACTTTTGTTATATTCTTGTTATCATTTATATTTCATAGAGTGTTGAGTTGGATTGGCCTCCAAGCTTAGAAGAAAGCTGACAGATTCCTGTATCCTAGACTAAATAAAATTTATACCCCAGTTCAATCCTTGTGTTTTCTTTCTTAAAGAGAAGTTTGTATGCCTGAAGCTTGCAAACATTGTTTATTCACATTCTAGGAACCGAATGACTTTCACCACTCTCTTAATTATGTAGCAATATAGCACCAATTATCTACTGCATATAATAAAAATGTCTCCCAGTTGATTCAATATACTAAGGTTTGTTCAGAGTACTGTCAATATCTAAACTGAGGCAGATTATTGAAAAACTAGTTCATGTTGCATGGGTATAAACGGTCTAGTTTAAAGTGGACAATTTGCAGATCCTTTTGTTGATACATTTCAACTAGTTTATGTATCCAGTGTTGACTGGTGCTTTCATTCAAATATTTTTAGAAATGAAATGACTATGGAGGGCTCCACAACATAGAGCTCATGCACACCACCACATTTCTTAGGATGCTGAATATAACTGTATACATGTATAAATCTAAACTGAAACAATCTATTAGAAATGTATTTAAGGATTCATACTACCAGAACATTTGTTTGACATGCAATTTGGTCTTGCTTATAAATAACACATTTGTAATGTTTGATCACCAATGTTTTTACTTCTGTTCAGTTTGACATTTTTTTCAATTTTAATTACGATTAATCGGACAAGGAAAACACCTTCTTGTATGTATTAAAGAACACATTTAATCATTCAAGCGATGTAATTTTTGTCCCTAGATATACTACCACTGTTCAGAAAAATAAAAAAAAAACCAAGGTACTAGTAAGTTGTAATAGTGCAGGTTTTCTGGTCATGATATAAACTACATGTTTCGGAACCCTCTTGGGAATTGACCCAGGAAGTGATATCACTAACAGATGGTCAGGAGGATCTCTTAACCTCCCTTCCTTGTCCTGCCTGTCTGAGGATTCTCCAGGTGTACCTAGAGGAAGAGTTTCTCTACAGAGTAAGTGACCAGATCTTGTGTTAAACCATTCTTAGTAAACTTCAGTGTTTGTATGCAAAACCTGAATAAATTTCCTCATGCCACATTTTAATAGATTCTAATTTATATAAATTTGTATTAAGTACCTACATGTATATGAAGTGTCTATAAATTTTCCTTTGCCACATTTGAACAGATTGTGGAGACAGTTAAATCCAGTGATCATCAGTTTAAAACATACATTTTTTCACCGACCACACCCGTGTTTTTCACTTCTTCGAGAGGTATGTAACTGAAGATCAAGATATATATTTAATATAATTATCTAATATTATAGGTTTAAAGGATTTCATTTACATATTCATATAATTTGTTTATAATGTGACAGGAAAAAGTTGTTTTAACTTGTTTCATTATAAAACCTCAATCTTTCGTTTAAGCATGCTTTCCTTCTGCCGCTAAATGAAAAGTTTAAGTGAGTACATTTTACCTGACCATTTCCAATTTCTCCATCATTGTGTCCATTCCATTATCCCTGATTGTGATATGAGGCTTGGGTTACTTATTAGAACTATATGTCTGTTTTCAGATCTCTGTATGAGTGTAAATAATTGATAGAGGACATAGCGTCAGTTAAGGATGTGTGGAAATGGAGGAGTGGTCCTATTTTAGCAGCAGCTCTAAATGCACCTTTTGAATTCAAGGTTGATTTTTACAACTTTTCACATCACTGTCTGTTAGTATTACATGTGCATGTACAGGGAATGAATAGTAACAGATACAATTTTAAAATCACAATACTTACTGTAAAAACTAAAATATTTCATACAGAAAGTAGTTGTAAAGTAATGGTTTGAGTTGTGCAATTATTGATTGATCTGTAGTTTCTTTTTTTTTTTGGAGGTCCATTTTTAGAATCTTTGGATCTTATAGATGTTATATTTAGGAATGCACACTGCCAGAACATTTGTTATGTGTGAAAATTTGTATTAATTAAGAGACAACATTTACAGAAAGTCTCATAACAATTGACTACCAATGGTTATTTTTGTAGAGCAAGTTTGACATTATTCTCAACTTTACTTACGACAAGTCTGACAAAGAATGCACATTTTTGTACGTATTCAATGACAGATTGTTCATCTAACACATACAAGTGATTGTAGTTTTTGAACATTGATTGATATAAGTTCCTTTTGTCTCTCATAATGTTTTACTTAACCATAAAATATCTGTAGGTCCTACCACAGTCCAGCATTATTTAGAAAAAGGAAAAATACCAACAAAAGGTGAGTTTGACTTTAAATGCAGGTTTAGTGTGATTGAATTATCAAAAATAAAGTCAGCAGAAATGTGATGATAATTTCGGCCATGCTGGAAATATACATACTTTATCATGTTAAGTTTACTGGGGAGGGGTTATACATATAATTAAGGGTAATATATGATGCTGGTTGTGATAAAAAATATTTAATATCGGGTGTGATCCAGGATTATTCAGATGATGCTGGTGATAAAAATATCTATTATTAAGATCTTGAATTAAGTTAACTTACATAAGCATTCAACTTTCATTGATTTTACAGAATTATGGAGATACCTACACAAGGACTAATGTAGTCAAAGTTCTATCTGACATCACAGATGGGTATTTTAAAAGGTTTGTATAATGTCTTCTTAGCTCACTTCAACACAGTAAAAATATATGCTTATGCTTACCCCCATGTGACCAGCATTCCAGTCAAAAGTTTTGGGAGCAGGTCCATTCCCAAGTAACCCCAAGCCCATCTTAGAACAAACTTACAATTGGATGATGCATCTACAAATGAACACTTCCAGAATTGCTTCAGATGCTTGATTTCTAACCTAGATTTTGTGGATAAGTAACCAGGTTTAAGTTTTTGATACAAGTTGATTCATAAGTAACTGTAAGACAATTGGTGTCTGAACTAGCATGGATTAACACTATCAGTCTTGCTGCAATTACTGAATCTGGCCTTCTTTTTTCTGCTTGAGTGACCATGTTACAGTACTGATTATTCTCAAGTAGCTCTCAATCCTATAGGAGCCGGTTACCTGTAAGATGCATATAAGGATTTTATCATCAGGAATACTTCAGATACTAGACCTGACCTAACTTAATTATAAGGCCAAAACAAAAAATAGACTTGTCTCCTTCTACTTCTATTTTTTTGCATCTGACCCTTAAGTTTTTTTTAATTTTGGGGGGAAATAGGGAATTTCAGGAATTGTTCAAAAAGTGAAGAAAAAAAATATAATCATGTGATATATCATGCTGTATGTTCAGATGTTATAATATCTAATTTTAAAATATGATGTTGATCTAAGACATTTATTATATTAGTTCATATTAACACTCAAAAAAATAATTAAAAAAAAAATTGAAAGAAGAAAATAATTTTCCAACCTACCTACCCTATTTTTTTAGGCTGCCTGCAGGAAACGACTATAATTTTTTTAAACTTAATTCTAGACAAGGATGCAAGGATTATTCATTTATGGATGCACATTACCATACTATTCATTTGTTGCGAGACCTGACCTTACTTCCAAACAATATTTGTTGAAATGATCGAGCTTCTTAATCTTTGAATAACCATGTATCATTACTCAGAGTTGGACAAAACCAATAAGTGCTGTTAATTCTTTGAACTGTAATATATTTTATTTTTATCATACGGCATGGTTTCAAGATAACAAGTATTGACTGTACATTGTAAATTATTATTT
>NW_026931385.1:0-4816 GCF_032062105.1 Saccostrea cuccullata | reverse complement strand
AATGATGCTATGCATGATCGGAGAAAAGGAAAGAAAAACATGAGCCGGTCATTTTTAAAGAGTGAGGTTTACTTGGTGCCTGTTGCTCTACAATTTTTTTTTCAAATTCCACATTGTTTTATTTTATTTGAAACCGCGTCAAAAATTACATTTCAACACTTTGTCACATTTTTGAAAATTAAAAGTAATGAAATGACGTAATTTTCTTTTTGGACATTTCCATTTGCATTTGTTTTTAGAAAGGGCAAATATTTCCAGTAACTATGATTAATGGCTAAAAGAGCACTGCCTGCGTAAAAATTTTTTACGAAAATGACGTAATTTTCTTTTTGGACATTTCCATTTGCATTTGTTTTTAGAAAGGGCAAATATTTCCAGTAACTATGATTAATGGCTAAAAGAGCACTGCCTGCGTAAAATGTCTGTAAGAAAATGTTATTTGTTTACGGAACTCAGAAATACATTTTAAAATTCAGGCCAGTTTTAAACAAGGAATGTACTCAATTATTGACCCCCCCCCCCAAATATATTTTTATGTTTGTTAAACTTTGCATCATGGGATAGATGCACATCTGTTAAAACCTGGAATTGATTTATGATTTAAAAATTAAAATCACATATTTTCGTTGGGGTTAAATTTTCGTGGTTTGAAGAAAAAGTCTTGGTTTGTGCGGATTTGATTTCGTTGATGAATTGTTGAGTTGTTGTGCATGTAACATTTTACATTTCAAGGTGGACACGAATTTGTGGGTCTCTTCATACTTCGCAATCAACGAAATTTAAACCCCCACAAAATTCTTTGATTTCACGCAATATTATAATTTCGATTTCATGAGAATCCTTATTTTTTTAAGGCATAATTCTTTTATTCTGCAAAACTAATTGAATTTCCATGATATTGTGAAAAAAGAGCTTGGTTCACTTTATGAGTAAAATACTTGTCTCTAGACTTAGTGACTTTTTTGCAATGTCCAATTTTATACATAAATAAAAGACTTCATACTTTCTCTGCACTGAAACGGACTGAAAGATAGGCTTGGTAAAATTCCCAAGAATTTGCATGTTACATTTTTTTTATACATGTATTTTTTAACAATCTAACTTTGCTAAAAATATTCTTTCATGATTATTTCTGCATAAATGGATCTTATACTTTTATTCTATATGTTGAAATTTAAAAAAAAAAGTACTAACGTTTTATACGCAGAGAAAATGTTTATAACTTTCATATTCTAAAAGAGGAAAGCAAAAATTGACTTTTGCTGCTCTATAATCCTTTTAAATAAATTTCAATTAGTGGTATGTTAATTTTTTATTCCTTTACAATACATCGATGACGTCTTGCTCTGATTTAAAATTCTTAGCTGGCAGCTTCTGCCTTGTTCCTGAAATTACCTGTCCTGTATAAATATATTCATCGATATTTTTAATATGTCATATTTTTTTTTATATCTGTTGTTATTTTTTTTTAATTTGAAAAAAAAATTTAAACTATTTAAATAATTAAAAGTAAACAATTTGCACATGCAGCCATGGAAGACAATTTCGTTTGCATGCACATAGGTTTTATTTTATTTTAAGCAGTAGTTTCAAATATAACAAGCGAAGGTTTTGATGCATTTTTTCTTCAATAACCGGATATAATACGAGTATTTCCATAAAAAGTTCGTAAATCGCAGCATCAAAGGCATAATACTTCAATAAATACTATGAACCTTTAACCTGTTTCTTTGATGCCAAGATTCCAAACACTTACGTTGCATTAATAATGTAAATGAACATTTACTCTCTGAAATGATGTCAAAGCCTTATTCCAGTGGATCAAGAGCCTGAAAAAGTACACTATTGTATTTTTTTTTCTACTGGCAAGGTAGACGGGAACTTTGCTTTCAAAATAATTTTTACGTCAGAACAATTATCTTTCTTTGTCTGAATTTCATGAGTGATTTGAGATGTAATATTTTTTATGTTATCAAGATTATCAACAAAAAAGACAACTTTTCAGAATCTAAAAAATGAAACAAATAAATAAATTGTCGGACTGTTTTGGGTCTTGCAAGAAATAGAAAGTATTAAAAGAACAAAAGATGATGTCATACTAATGTTTTAATTGTCATTATCGGGTACATGTAAACTCAGAAGACCACTCCTGTAGTTTGAAATTAACCTTTTGTTCATACAACGTTATAAGTTTTACAGACACTTTTATGATTAAAACAACGAAATTAAGATTTAGAAAAAAAAACAAAAACAATTAGCATTATTTTATACAACAACAAGTTGCATTTCGTTGAAATTCAAGTTTTAATGCAAGGAGGTAAATTTCGGGATAGATGTGCCTTGGGATTACACACATCATTTGGTAATCGATATCTACTCGATGACAAAATATGATTCTTTTTTCCCCGTTTCGTATTAGATTGGTGTTTTGTGTATGTATTATTGAGTTTAAACAAAGTAAGATAACCCCTAAGAGCTTGTTTTAAACTGAGAGGAATCATTTGCTACTTTCCATCAGATAAAACTAGCTATATAAAATCTATATTTAATTATTATTCTCTGATATTTCTAACATGTAGATACAGATACAGGATTTGTGTACCAATAAGTATCGAATTCCTGCCTTGAAACAGAGACATAACAATTTTCAAAAAATACCTAGATACTGTGAAATCACAAATTTTCGTGGAGGGGGGGGGGGGTAATTTTCGTTGTTTTCGAGGAATGGGGAGACCCACGAAGTTATGATCACCACGAAATGTAAAATTTCATATGCATTACTACTAAACATTTTCCATCAACGAAATCAAATGTCTTCAAATTAATTTTTTTTCCCCCTCAAACCTCGAAAATTTTACCCCACGAAAATATGTGATTTTACAGTAAGTCGTCAAATGTGATGTACATGTATCATTTTGATGAATTTTTGTAAAATTTATTGTTTCAATGGAGTAAAAAAATATCTTAATGCATGAGTATACGAAAGGTATTGGTCTTGCAAAATACCCCTCCCCCCCCTTCCAAATATTATAGAAAAAATGGCATGGTCCATATTTTGCAAAGGGAGTTCTCAAGTCTCTCGTCAAAACATAAAATAAAACGTGAACAGTGTCAATAAGTAATAAGCATTTTCCGAGAGTCTTAATTAAATTTATTTATTGGTATAGTTGGAGTTTTGGATAAAAGACGGGAACCCCCACCCCAATATGTAGCAAAAAAAAATCTTCATGTTTTGCTTTATCTGAAATATGTCCCAGATCGAAACTTAATATAGTAGGTCACAACGGCACTTTGTAATAATGATTCTATGAAAGTCTAACTAAGGTGAGTTCAAAGATTTAGGAGGAGATGCTCATGAGAAATGCATAACTGAAAGATACCCCATTACAGTTACTAAAATCCGTTTTATGCATATCTGTAATAATTAATAAATATAGGTAAAATTGCTTGAATTAATTTAAATTCCATTCCAAAATTTTCTTCCCAACTAGAAATGACTTATGTTTTGAAGATTTGTTTGGATATGGAGTTAACAAACAGTTTTCAATCTCGAAGTCCATTTTAACAGTTCAAACCGAGAGCAGACAAAACATCAGAATTGGGATAAGGTGCCGTGAAGGAGTGGAATTCCCTGCTGATCGGTCACACCCGCTGTTTGCTCCTTGACATGATCGAGAAAAAAAGAGCGCGTAAATAAGGGCCCAACAACAGCATGATGACTTGAGAATAGATTGTATTAATTTGCTGCCAAGGTCATCGTTTCGATTATAAAACTTGTAAAATGATGACTTCAGAAGAGACTGTTGATATCCTTGTTTCATCAACTTGCTTTCAATATCCTATCTTGTTTCAGAAATTATACTTACGTAGAATATGTTCTTGCGTAACGATTCAACTGAGAGTCATCAATTCTTTTATATATATATATATATATATATATATATATATATATATATATATATATATATATATATATATATATATATATATATATATATATATATATATATATATGCATAAGTGGAGGAAGCTGATGGTTGAATCATGATAGGGTCATCACGTTTATCAAAAAGCTTTGTTGTATGTTAACATCTTTTTCTACATAAATATCGAAGACATGAAATACACTGCAGTTGTATAGGAATTTTCAAATTAAAAACAAACAGATGAACAATTATTTATTGATTAAGGAAAAATATATAGACTTTTGCGAATTGTAATTGACTTTTTGACATTTCTTATTCAATACAGTTAATGTGCGTTACAAATTTGTACCTCAATTCACAAGCTTTTGTACTAACCGGTGAATATATCTCCTTAAAAGGAAATAAAAGATTACTCAATAAAAGGCTGTTTCCTTTTTTCCTTCATGCTGTGCAACTGTATCTCTACAGATAAAATATTTTCGATTTGCTCCACGTCGTTTATTATATTGCTGAAGCATTTCAGGAAATAAAAGCAAACTGAAATTCGTTATTCTGGACAACGACTTTGCACTATAAGATAACAAGCTGAATTTGGGTGATAATTAGCTAACGGAACTTACGGAGTCTCCAAGGAAGAAGAACTTGGATTGGTATCGGATAAAAAAAATGATGATTATGAAATATGAATGCTTTGTTGATGGACAATAATTTAATAAACCATATTTTTCTTGCATGAAATAAATCGCTTAAATTGCATTTCATTTCTAGATGGTATAAAATTATAGAAATTTAAAAAATATATATAGACAAAATTTTAAAACCTCATTCAATTTAAGTTGCTTTTAACAGGTGATGGATGAGATACTGTTGATTAAGTCTTGTAATTTGAA
>NW_026931384.1:0-47988 GCF_032062105.1 Saccostrea cuccullata | reverse complement strand
TGTTGTAATTATGGTATAACACACCCGATCTATGATAATGTTATTTTGAACCCAACATAACTGTAGCGTGGAGAAATTTTCTAACAAGTCGAAGTGTTCAGCTAGTGGTCAACTCTTGTTTTGCATGAAATTTCAAAGTATAAGCATTCAACTAATGGTCAACTGGCCGTTTTTTGCAAATCAATTGAACGCTTTTCAGAAAAGAATTCAACTCCAAGTGGTCAACTGTTCTTGCATTATCAGTTGACGACTAGTTGACGGCTAGTAGATGCTGGCATGAAAAAGATCCCTCACATCTATATGGTCGAAAGTGCCGAGTAAAGGACCAAATTTGGGACCTGTCCACTGACAAGTGGTGGCATCTCCATATGAGTGAGAAATTCTTAAGAGGAATATTAAAAACAAACAAACCAATGTACAATATCACCTCGTCCCAGGGATTTTTCTCTGAAGTAACAGTTTTAAGTCCAACTTGCCCTTTTAACAACCCTAACAACAGAAGCTAAATCAAAGTACTGAAAGTACACAGGAGTTGAACATTGTGCAAAATAAGATCTTTGATCGGGAGGTAAACTGAGTGAACAATATCATTATTTCAATACAGACAACTGTTTCAGATATTTTTGTGTTGCAACGATCTGGAGAAAGACATTGAATAGCAAAAAAATAATGCATGGGCAATAATGTTTGCCTGCCTATAAAAGTCCCCTTTTTATACCCCCGGCTTGAAAAGCGGGAAAGTATTTATTAATCGGGATTTCCGTCCATCTGTTTGTTACGCTTTAGGTATACCTATCTCTTATCTGCAACTACTCTTACACCACTGAATGAAATTTTAAAAGAATCTTTATTACACATTTCCGCTCTACATCTTCTATTACTTTTTCATCCTACACATATTTTGGGTTTCCCATCGCATAACATGGACATTGCCATTATATTCATATTAGAGGCTGTTGATCATTCATATTATTTACTGCTCATAATACCTCTAGTTCATCTTCAAATTTGTAACATATTTTTTCTTGGCACCTTTACCCATGTGTTATGAAAATTTCAATTTCGCTGGAATAATATCAATGTTGATAAAATGTGGATTTTCATACAGCTTCCTTTTAAGAGCTTACAGGTTTGTTATACAAAACTTCTCTGAGAATATAAATATATTTCAATTACACGAACATTATACATGGAGTACATCAGAACTTGAATTTTTTTAATATTGTGAAGAAAAAAGCAATACCAAGTTAAAATAAATATTTTTAAAATGACCAAACATGAAAACAGTGGTATATGTGAGACTGTGTATGCGTAAAAATTATCAGGTATGTAAATGAGATTTTCCTTTTAATTGAAAAAATATACTTCATTTTGTTGTTTTTAATCTCGAGTCTACGAAAACATCGGTGTTCGTTTTTGGTTTTAACGTTAACAATATAAGAGAGCACTAGATTTACCGCTTTTTGGCAGGTGATACTGTTGATTTAGTAATAAATACGCATGTTTTCTAGAGTTTTTATGCTTTGATGAGTTCATTTAAACAAAGAATATGTTCATGAAAATTTTGAATAATTTCTGTGCACCGGTAAAAAAGAAACTGCTAAAAATCCGAACTCCGCTACCGTCGGGTGTCGGTAAGACTAGATTTACGGCTTTCCGTCAGTATGTAAAGTTGTCGTTCGTATCTTTTTCAGTGTGTAAAGATGACGCTACTCTAAAAATGAGTTCCACTACGAAAAACTTTTGAGGTTCTTTATAATTTAGTTTTACTGTGAACAAAACTAATACTCAAAACAAGATTACTTTAGCATTACTTTTACTTCCATTTCATATAATGAAAAATAGACCAATTCAGGAAAAAATGACATGAACTATTTGTGGCGGATGTTTATGCATGTATTTTGTTGAGTATCATCGGAGTAAATTGGTCGACACAGAAGCCTCTCTATCGGCTCTATATAATCAACACAAATCACTGCGCATGTTAAATGCGTGATGACCAATGGAAATTTAACATAGTTTAACTCCCAAAAAGATATTTCGTGTATTTGATAGAATTAATGGTTAATCATACTACTTTTTAAAATGTATAATTGATTAACCATTGTTTAGTACAAGACTAGCAATTTTCAGTCATAAGACATTGACTTCACCATATCATTTAACTACAAGTATGACAAAACATAACATATATTAATATATATATATATATATATATATATATATATATATATATATATATATATATATATATATATATATATATATATATATATATAATATACTTTATAAATACTTTTTAAACAATAGTTATATCAATGTGTCAATTATAGATTTCTTTATAATCTGAATTATCTTATTAAAAATACATGTTTGATTTGAAAAACTTTTGCAAAACTTTGTTTTATAATTTGTTACAGGGCAGGATACATGTATATTTAGATGGCAGAGAGATCATTCAACGTGAAGATGCTGTGCACATAATGTAATCTGGAATCTAAAGTTACAGATGTAGACCTGCAAACAAACTAACAAATGAGCCTATCTGCTTGTTGATTACTCTTTGCCGGATACTTCACTTTTGTGGAATGCTCTTTATTTCTATCAATGATGCAAGTGGTGATTCGAGATCATGTCATGTGATATAAGTAATTCTTACATTTTACAGCATGATAAGTCAAGGGTTTGTGAGAAGGATAGCAGATAAGAAATCTTTGGCTACTGAAATTCAGTAATTGTATACAGAAGCCTCTTATTAAAACAAAGATTCAAAGTTCTGTACTCGTCCATGTTCTGATGTTTTTATATGCATATAAAATGACAAAAATTGTCTTTACATTGTACAAGTGACCCAGTAAAGACGTGAAAATGTGAAATAATTCTTGTATGAAAAGAAAAACTGTAAATGTTTTCTTATACAATGTATTTTAGGTGACAAAAAATGTGTTTGAAAATGACATAATTAGAAGTCCATTTTATAATTTAAAATTATACTGTTTGCAATTTATTATAACTTAATATGATTTAAATAGTATGTGTCACTAGAATTAAAATACTTGAGAAGACATCTTAAAAATTTTGTTCCTGTTTACTTAAGTCAGAAATATATTTTTGAAAAACAATCAAGATGTGAAAAAAAACTATTCTCTTTTGTGATATCTCTGTTGAATTTGTTGTTTACAATTTTACGGGTCAGTTAATGGACAATATGTTCCTGATAATTACAGCATTTTAAATTTTATATGCACTTACAATTAAAGGCAGATTTCTGTACAGATATAACCTTGACCCCCAAAGAAAAGAAATGTCAGGGTCAATACTTAAGACAATTATTTGCTGGATGTTTTATGCAGTATTTTTGACCTTATATCTTGCACACGGTACCATGGAAAACTCACTTAACTGACTTGAATAAAAAGTAAGAATCCCAGAAAGCCGAAAATTTAAATATACTTGTTGCATACCAACAATTTAAAGGCAAATGAACACAAATTTTAACAAAATTAAAATGTGGATACATGTATTGTAATTCAGTTTGATGCCTTCTTAAGTGTACATTTAAGTGTACATTTAAGAATTTTCTTCTTTAGCACCCGACCGTTCACGGTAGCTCAGTCGGTACATGTAAAGCGCTTGCTCCGTGATCGGGAGGTCGTGAGTTCAAATCTGTGCCGCGACTGTCCTAAGTCGATAATAAAACGGGTAGCAACTGTTCCTTCGCAATGCACTCGGAATTTTGAAGTGAAAGTTGCGGGTCCTTCAGATGAGACCTTTAAAACCCAGGCCCCGTGTCAGCGGCAGGCGCTGGCACGATAAAGATCCCTCATTGCTCAATGACCCAGAGTGCCGAGTTAAGGTCAAAATTTGAAGCCCTTCACCGGCAAACGTTGCCGTCTCAATCTGAGTGAAAATTTCTTGAGTGGGACGTTAAACAATATAGAATCAATCAATTAATCTTTAGCATCCATTGTTACATTTTGAGATATTGCTATAGATACAAACATTTCAAAAACTTGGAAATGTTTGTATCGCTTACTCCGTGATCGGGAGGTCGTGAGTTCAAATCTGTGCCGCGACTGCCCTAAGTCGATAACAAAACGGGTAGCAACTGCTCCTTCGCCATGCACTCGGAATTTTGAAGTGAAAGTTGTGGGTCCTTCAGATGAGACCTTTAAAACCCAGGCCCCGTGTCAGCGGCAGGTGCTGGCACGATAAAGATCCCTCACTGCTCAATGACCCAGAGTGCCGAGTTAAGGTCAAAATTTGAAGCCCTTCACCGGCAAACGGTGACGTCTCACACTGTCGTGTTTCCGCGCCGGTTGTGACATGTTTGGATGCAGTGAAAATGGCGGAGTCAATCAACCGCTTCGACTCATCGAAAAGATTTAGTCTTATTAAATGGAATCTGTAGTATGTAATTTTACAACTAAGAGACAGCCTGTGTTTAAAAGTAATTATTTATCCTAAAGCTATGTCATTAATCCACGAATTTAATTAAAAGAAACTGTTCCGATTGTGACATGCTATAGAACAACGTAACATGTTTGGATGCCAGTGTTTACAAAACTGTACGGTTTCGCTGAAGTTCTGATACGGTTTGGATGAGATTCTTTGATATAAATCATACTTAACATTATGGTATAAAATGTCAATTTTAACACTTTTAAAGGAAGGGGCGGGATTTCCAGACACATTGTTTGATAACTTACCTAAAAACATCTTTAACGAAGAAATAAATGATAACAAATCTGGACTTCATAAACCATATTTCGAAAAAGGCGGAGGGGGGGGGGGTCACAAACAAATACTATAAAATGATAACTTGACTGTACTGCAACCCTGCAAAATAGAGAGTAGGTTATCAGGCCTTTCAATGAACAAGTTCCACAGCAAGAGGCTAATTATGATTTATATATGGGGGGGGAATGGTGTAAGAAGCCGACCCCCCACTTTTTAGCCCTTAGTCAATATACTGATTCCTGTGGGTATTTTTTTCATTTCATTCTCTTATTACATAATCGGACATATTCGATTTATATGTACAATACATACTATTCTCTGAATATATTGATTCATGAAATAGTTATTTACAATAAAATTAATCAATGTTATACTGAGTAGTTTATATTATACAATGCAAAATAAAAGTTTATAACGAGCACCAATCGTGGCATATTGGCGCTGGAGGCAAAATGGGGGGAGGGGGGCTAATTGATGGACCAAAAAAAAAGAATTGAAATTTTCCAATCTCGAAAATCCTATTTCCTGTGTGTGTGCAGGGGGAGGGGGTAATTTCTTTTTCTACCATTTTTTCAAACTTCAAACACAATATACTGCTTACCCTTTTTTGATTATATGCCTGTTGAAGGGGGGGGGGTGGTGGTAACCAACGCCCCAATGTTCAATGCATGCCTATTTAATGATACCCCCCTCGGATTCAATGCGTATGTAATATAGAGTTCTTTTCTTAGTATTC
Source organism: Saccostrea cuccullata (assembly GCF_032062105.1). Lineage (NCBI taxonomy): Eukaryota > Metazoa > Mollusca > Bivalvia > Ostreida > Ostreidae > Saccostrea > Saccostrea cuccullata. The sequence continues at coordinate 42,512 of NW_026931384.1, read as the reverse complement.
TCATACTTGGAATGTAAATTAACATTTGAATGGACATAGTGAGGGAGAATATAACATATGTAATCAATGTAGCAAGCTTATTACAAGTTTAAAATCTCTGCAAAGTGGGGTCCGGCATTACACGATCAGCCGCTCAATACAGCTGTTAGCACCATCTACATGTCCTATACTCGGCACTCAGGGTCATTGAGCAGTGACGGATCTTTTCCTTGCCAGCACGTACTGCGACGCGGGGCCGCGCCTTATATTGTCTTATGCGAAGGACCGTTCTCTTCCACAGTTGGATTCGAATGCGTGACGTAAGGATTGACTCCTTACTTCGCGACTCGAGAGCAGACGCTCTAACCAGTGCGCCTCGCGGGCGATGCAAGAGCATCAACGAAAGTTGGAAACGTGGGATAATCTGCCTTATAAATGGGACGAACTGTTGACGGGAAATGCATTATACGATTTTTTTTTTCATTTTATTTAACATATTTTACATTTATTTTATGTTATCAGACATGTACAATGTAGTACGTTTTTTAAAAAAAAAAGGGGGATATGATCGAAAACTTTCTTTTAAATCGTGTGGAGAAAAAGGAATTCAACATTTTTATATGAAATCAACTGTAAAAAAAAATGTATGAAGAAGGGAAAGGTGACTTCTTATGTTGCCTGTGATTTTTTTTTATGAATTGATACTAATATATATGTTATCATAAACACCATTTCCTTCATGTAAGGGTGTATTAAATAAGCAAACTGGTTCGCATAGCTCTACAGGATTGAGAAATTTGAAACTATAGACCGTCCAAACCGTAACATATAGATGTTGAATTTGCATCCAAACCAGAACACTCCATCATCCAAACCGTACTGTATTTGTTATGGGAACATAGAATAAAACTTGGAAATGTTTGTATCGCTTACTCCGTGATCGGGAGGTCGTGAGTTCAAATCTGTGCCGCGACTGCCCTAAGTCGATAACAAAACGGGTAGCAACTGCTCCTTCGCCATGCACTCGGAATTTTGAAGTGAAAGTTGTGAGTTCTTCAGATGAGACCTTTAAAACCCAGGCCCCGTGTCAGCGGCAGGTGCTGGCACGATGAAGATCCCTCACTGCTCAATGACCCAGAGTGCCGAGTTAAGGTCAAAATTTGAAGCCCTTCACCGGCAAACGTTGCCGTCTCAATGAAAAAATTTCTTGAGTGGGACGTTAAACAATATAGAATCAATCAATTAATCTTTAGCATCCATTGTTACATTTTGAGATATTGCTATAGATACAAACATTTCAAAAACTTGGAAATGTTTGTATGCTTACTCCGTGATCGGGAGGTCGTGAGTTCAAATCTGTGCCGCGACTGCCCTAAGTCGATAACAAAACGGGTAGCATCTGTTCCTTCGCCATGCACTCGGAATTTTGAAGTGAAAGTTGTGAGTTCTTCAGATGAAACCTTTAAAACCCAGGCCCCGTGTCAGCGGCAGGTGCTGGCACGATAAAGATCCCTCACTGCTCAATGACCCAGAGTGCCGAGTTAAGGTTAAAATTTGAAGCCCTTCACCGGCAAACGGTGACGTCTCACACTGTCGTGTTTTCGCGCCGGCTGTGACATGTTTGGATGCAGTGAAAATGGCGGAGTCAATCAACCGCTTCGACTCATCGAAAAGATTTAGTCATATTAAATGGAATCTGTAGTATGTAATTTTACAACTAAGAGACAGCCTGTGTTTAAAAGTAATTATTTATCCTGTAGCTATGTCATTAATCCACGAATTTAATTCAAAGAAACTGTTCCGATGGTGACATGCTATAGAACAACGTAACATGTTTGGATGCCAGTGTTTACAAAACTGTACGGTTTCGCTGAAGTTCTGATACGGTTTGGATGAGATTCTTTGATATAAATCATACTAAACATTATGGTATAAAATGTCAATTTTAACACTTTTAAAGGAAGGGGCAGGATTTCCAGACTAATTGTTTGATAACTTACCTAAAAACATCTTTAACGAAGAAATAAATGATAACAAATCTGGACTTCATAAACCATATTTCGAAAAAGGCGAAGGGGGAGGGGTCACAAACAAATACTATAAAATGATAACTTGACTGTACTGCAACCCCGCAAAAAAGAGAGTAGGTTATCAGGCCTTTCAATGAACAAGTTCCACAGCAAGAGGCTTTGTGGAAGAGGCTAATTATGATTTATATATGGGGGGAAATGGTGTGGAAACAAATAAACCACTTTTTAGCCCTTAGTCAATATACTGATTCCTGTGGGTTTTTTTTTATTTCATTCTCTTATTACATAATCGGACATATTCGATTTATATGTACAATACATACTATTCTCTGAATATATTGATTCATGAAATAGTTATTTACAATAAAATTAATCAATGTTATACTGAGTAGTTTATATTATACAATGCAAAATAGAAGTTTATAACGAGTACCAATCGTGGCATATTGGCGCTGGAAGCAAAATGGGGGGAGGGGGGCTAATTGATGGACCAAAAAAAAAGAATTGAAATTTTCCAATCTCGAAAATCCTATTTCCTGTGTGTGTGCAGGGGGAGGGGGTAATTTCTTTTTCTACCATTTTTTCAATCTTCAAACACAATATACTGCTTACCCTTTTTTGATTATATGCCTGTTGAAAGGGGGGGGGGGTGGTGGTAACCAACGCCCCAATGTTCAATGCATGCCTATTTAATGATACCCCCCTCGGATTCAATGCGTATGTAATATAGAGTTCTTTTCTTAGTATTCTCATACTTGGAATGTAAATCAACATTTGAATGGACATAGTGAGGGAGAATATAACATATGTAATCAATGTAGCAAGCTTATTACAAGTTTAAAATCTCTGCAAAGTGGGGTCCGGCATTACACGATCAGCCGCTCAATACAGCTGTTAGCACCATCTACATGTCCTATACTCGGCACTCAGGGTCATTGAGCAGTGACGGATCTTTTCCTTGCCAGCACGTACTGCGACGCGGGGCCGCGCCTTATATTGTCTTATGCGAAGGACCGTTCTCTTCCACAGTTGGATTCGAATGCGTGACGTAAGGATTGACTCCTTACTTCGCGACTCGAGAGCAGACGCTCTAACCAGTGCGCCTCGCGGGCGATGCAAGAGCATCAACGAAAGTTGGAAACGTGGGATAATCTGCCTTATAAATGGGACGGGAACTGTTGACGGGAAATGCATTATACGATTTTTTTTTCATTTTATTTAACATATTTTACATTTATTTTATGTTATCAGACATGTACAATGTAGTACGTTTTTTCTAAAAAAAAAAGGGGGATATGATCGAAAACTTTCTTTTAAATCGTGTGGAGAAAAAGGAATTCAACATTTTTATATGAAATCAACTGTAAAAAAAACAATGTATTAAGAAGGGAAAGGTGACTCCTTATGTGCCTGTGAATTTTTTTTTATGAATTGATACTAATATATATGTTATCATAAACGCCATTTCCTTCATGTAAGGGTGTATTAAATAAGCAAACTGGTTCGCATAGCTCTACAGGATTGAGAAATTTGAAACTATAGACCGTCCAAACCGTAACATATAGATGTTGAATTTGCATCCAAACCAGAACACTCCATCATCCAAACCGTACTGTATTTGTTATGGGAACATAGAATAAAACTTGGAAATGTTTGTATCGCTTACTCCGTGATCGGGAGGTCGTGAGTTCAAATCTGTGCCGCGACTGCCCTAAGTCGATAACAAAACGGGTAGCAACTGCTCCTTCGCCATGCACTCGGAATTTTGAAGTGAAAGTTGTGAGTTCTTCAGATGAGACCTTTAAAACCCAGGCCCCGTGTCAGCGGCAGGTGCTGGCACGATGAAGATCCCTCACTGCTCAATGACCCAGAGTGCCGAGTTAAGGTCAAAATTTGAAGCCCTTCACCGGCAAACGTTGCCGTCTCAATCTGAGTGAAAATTTCTTGAGTGGGACGTTAAACAATATAGAATCAATCAATTAATCTTTAGCATCCATTGTTACATTTTGAGATATTGCTATAGATACAAACATTTCAAAAACTTGGAAATGTTTGTATCGCTTACTCCGTGATCGGGAGGTCGTGAGTTCAAATCTGTGCCGCGACTGCCCTAAGTCGATAACAAAACGGGTAGCATCTGTTCCTTCGCCATGCACTCGGAATTTTGAAGTGAAAGTTGTGAGTTCTTCAGATGAAACCTTTAAAACCCAGGCCCCGTGTCAGCGGCAGGTGCTGGCACGATAAAGATCCCTCACTGCTCAATGACCCAGAGTGCCGAGTTAAGGTTAAAATTTGAAGCCCTTCACCGGCAAACGGTGACGTCTCACACTGTCGTGTTTTCGCGCCGGCTGTGACATGTTTGGATGCAGTGAAAATGGCGGAGTCAATCAACCGCTTCGACTCATCGAAAAGATTTAGTCATATTAAATGGAATCTGTAGTATGTAATTTTACAACTAAGAGACAGCCTGTGTTTAAAAGTAATTATTTATCCTGTAGCTATGTCATTAATCCACGAATTTAATTCAAAGAAACTGTTCCGATGGTGACATGCTATAGAACAACGTAACATGTTTGGATGCCAGTGTTTACAAAACTGTACGGTTTCGCTGAAGTTCTGATACGGTTTGGATGAGATTCTTTGATATAAATCATACTAAACATTATGGTATAAAATGTCAATTTTAACACTTTTAAAGGAAGGGGCAGGATTTCCAGACTAATTGTTTGATAACTTACCTAAAAACATCTTTAACGAAGAAATAAATGATAACAAATCTGGACTTCATAAACCATATTTCGAAAAAGGCGAAGGGGGAGGGGTCACAAACAAATACTATAAAATGATAACTTGACTGTACTGCAACCCCGCAAAAAAGAGAGTAGGTTATCAGGCCTTTCAATGAACAAGTTCCACAGCAAGAGGCTAATTATGATTTATATATGGGGGGAAATGGTGTAAGAAGCCGACCCCCCACTTTTTAGCCCTTAGTCAATATACTGATTCCTGTGGGTTTTTTTTTATTTCATTCTCTTATTACATAATCGGACATATTCGATTTATATGTACAATACATACTATTCTCTGAATATATTGATTCATGAAATAGTTATTTACAATAAAATTAATCAATGTTATACTGAGTAGTTTATATTATACAATGCAAAATAGAAGTTTATAACGAGTACCAATCGTGGCATCTTGGCGCTGGAAGCAAAATGGGGGGAGGGGGGCTAATTGATGGACCAAAAAAAAAGAATTGAAATTTTCCAATCTCGAAAATCCTATTTCCTGTGTGTGTGCAGGGGGAGGGGGTAATTTCTTTTTCTACCATTTTTTCAATCTTCAAACACAATATACTGCTTACCCTTTTTTGATTATATGCCTGTTGAAAGGGGGGGGGGGTGGTGGTAACCAACGCCCCAATGTTCAATGCATGCCTATTTAATGATACCCCCCTCGGATTCAATGCGTATGTAATATAGAGTTCTTTTCTTAGTATTCTCATACTTGGAATGTAAATCAACATTTGAATGGACATAGTGAGGGAGAATATAACATATGTAATCAATGTAGCAAGCTTATTACAAGTTTAAAATCTCTGCAAAGTGGGGTCCGGCATTACACGATCAGCCGCTCAATACAGCTGTTAGCACCATCTACATGTCCTATACTCGGCACTCAGGGTCATTGAGCAGTGACGGATCTTTTCCTTGCCAGCACGTACTGCGACGCGGGGCCGCGCCTTATATTGTCTTATGCGAAGGACCGTTCTCTTCCACAGTTGGATTCGAATGCGTGACGTAAGGATTGACTCCTTACTTCGCGACTCGAGAGCAGACGCTCTAACCAGTGCGCCTCGCGGGCGATGCAAGAGCATCAACGAAAGTTGGAAACGTGGGATAATCTGCCTTATAAATGGGACGGGAACTGTTGACGGGAAATGCATTATACGATTTTTTTTTCATTTTATTTAACATATTTTACATTTATTTTATGTTATCAGACATGTACAATGTAGTACGTTTTTTCTAAAAAAAAAAAGGGGGATATGATCGAAAACTTTCTTTTAAATCGTGTGGAGAAAAAGGAATTCAACATTTTTATATGAAATCAACTGTAAAAAAAACAATGTATTAAGAAGGGAAAGGTGACTCCTTATGTGCCTGTGAATTTTTTTTTATGAATTGATACTAATATATATGTTATCATAAACGCCATTTCCTTCATGTAAGGGTGTATTAAATAAGCAAACTGGTTCGCATAGCTCTACAGGATTGAGAAATTTGAAACTATAGACCGTCCAAACCGTAACATATAGATGTTGAATTTGCATCCAAACCAGAACACTCCATCATCCAAACCGTACTGTATTTGTTATGGGAACATAGAATAAAACTTGGAAATGTTTGTATCGCTTACTCCGTGATCGGGAGGTCGTGAGTTCAAATCTGTGCCGCGACTGCCCTAAGTCGATAACAAAACGGGTAGCAACTGCTCCTTCGCCATGCACTCGGAATTTTGAAGTGAAAGTTGTGAGTTCTTCAGATGAGACCTTTAAAACCCAGGCCCCGTGTCAGCGGCAGGTGCTGGCACGATGAAGATCCCTCACTGCTCAATGACCCAGAGTGCCGAGTTAAGGTCAAAATTTGAAGCCCTTCACCGGCAAACGTTGCCGTCTCAATCTGAGTGAAAATTTCTTGAGTGGGACGTTAAACAATATAGAATCAATCAATTAATCTTTAGCATCCATTGTTACATTTTGAGATATTGCTATAGATACAAACATTTCAAAAACTTGGAAATGTTTGTATCGCTTACTCCGTGATCGGGAGGTCGTGAGTTCAAATCTGTGCCGCGACTGCCCTAAGTCGATAACAAAACGGGTAGCATCTGTTCCTTCGCCATGCACTCGGAATTTTGAAGTGAAAGTTGTGAGTTCTTCAGATGAAACCTTTAAAACCCAGGCCCCGTGTCAGCGGCAGGTGCTGGCACGATAAAGATCCCTCACTGCTCAATGACCCAGAGTGCCGAGTTAAGGTTAAAATTTGAAGCCCTTCACCGGCAAACGGTGACGTCTCACACTGTCGTGTTTTCGCGCCGGCTGTGACATGTTTGGATGCAGTGAAAATGGCGGAGTCAATCAACCGCTTCGACTCATCGAAAAGATTTAGTCTTATTAAATGGAATCTGTAGTATGTAATTTTACAACTAAGAGACAGCCTGTGTTTAAAAGTAATTATTTATCCTGTAGCTATGTCATTAATCCACGAATTTAATTCAAAGAAACTGTTCCGATGGTGACATGCTATAGAACAACGTAACATGTTTGGATGCCAGTGTTTACAAAACTGTACGGTTTCGCTGAAGTTCTGATACGGTTTGGATGAGATTCTTTGATATAAATCATACTAAACATTATGGTATAAAATGTCAATTTTAACACTTTTAAAGGAAGGGGCAGGATTTCCAGACTAATTGTTTGATAACTTACCTAAAAACATCTTTAACGAAGAAATAAATGATAACAAATCTGGACTTCATAAACCATATTTCGAAAAAGGCGAAGGGGGAGGGGTCACAAACAAATACTATAAAATGATAACTTGACTGTACTGCAACCCCGCAAAAAAGAGAGTAGGTTATCAGGCCTTTCAATGAACAAGTTCCACAGCAAGAGGCTAATTATGATTTATATATGGGGGGAAATGGTGTAAGAAGCCGACCCCCCCCACTTTTTAGCCCTTAGTCAATGTACTGATTCCTGTGGGTTTTTTTTTCATTTCATTCTCTTATTACATAATCGGACATATTCGATTTATATGTACAATACATACTATTCTCTGAATATATTGAATCATGAAATAGTTATTTACAATAAAATTAATCAATGTTATACTGAGTAGTTTATATTATACAATGCAAAATAAAAGTTTATAACGAGTACCAATTGTGGCATATTGGCGCTGGAAGCAAAATGGGGGGGGGGGGGGGGGGGGGTAATTGATGGACCAAAAAAAAAAAATTGAAATTTTACAATCCCGAAAATCCTATTTCCTGTGTGTGTGCAGGGGGAGGGGGTAATTTCTTTTTCTACCATTTTTTCAATCTTCAAACACAATATACTGCTTACCCTTTTTTGATTATATGCCTGTTGAAAGGGGGGGGGGGTGGTGGTAACCAACGCCCCAATGTTCAATGCATGCCTATTTAATGATACCCCCCTCGGATTCAATGCGTATGTAATATAGAGTTCTTTTCTTAGTATTCTCATACTTGGAATGTAAATTAACATTTGAATGGACATAGTGAGGGAGAATATAACATATGTAATCAATGTAGCAAGCTTCTTACAAGTTTAAAATCTCTGCAAAGTGGGGTCCGGCATTATACGATCAGCCGCTCAATACAGCTGTGAGCACCATCTACATGTCCTATACTCGGCACTCAGGGTCATTGAGCAGTGACGGATCTTTTCCTTGCCAGCACGTACTGCGACACGGGGCCTCGCCTTATATTGTCTTATGCGAAGGACTGTTCTCTCCCACAGTTGGATTCGAATGCGTGACGTAAGGATTGACTCCTTACTTCGCGACTCGAGAGCAGACGCTCTAACCAGTGCGCCTCGCGGGCGATGCAAGAGCATCAACGAAAGTTGGAAACGTGGGATAATCTGCCTTATAAATGGGACGAACTGTTGACGGGAAATGCATTATACGATTTTTTTTTTCATTTTATTTAACATATTTTACATTTATTTTATGTTATCAGACATGTACAATGTAGTACGTTTTTTAAAAAAAAAAGGGGATATGATCGAAAACTTTCTTTTAAATCGTGTGGAGAAAAAGGAATTCAACATTTTTATATGAAATCAACTGTAAAAAAAAAATGTATGAAGAAGGGAAAGGTGACTTCTTATGTTGCCTGTGATTTTTTTTTTTATGAATTGATACTAATATATATGTTATCATAAACACCATTTCCTTCATGTAAGGGTGTATTAAATAAGCAAACTGGTTCGCATAGCTCTACAGGATTGAGAAATTTGAAACTATAGACCGTCCAAACCGTAACATATAGATGTTGAATTTGCATCCAAACCAGAACACTCCATCATCCAAACCGTACTGTATTTGTTATGGGAACATAGAATAAAACGGTTTTTAAATACATTTCTTGTATGAGACATAAATTACACTTTTGATATCTTAAATGTAAAATGATTTTTCTTTCTTTTGGCTGCTTCAGATTTTAAATATATTTGATATTATTTTAACAATCGCGAATTAAAACTTGCTAAAGGAGTATGAATGTCAAGTGCATCGATGAAAAAGTGCATCAACGAGTTATTTAATGAACTCTATAAACAGAATTGAAACACATCATTTTAATTAACCAGATACCTATAGAATTTCAATAAAAAATTGAAAAAAAAAATATTTACCAAAATATAGACCTGGGAAAGGTACACAGTATTCACCGTTTGTATTCACCGCATTCAAACATGTCACAACCGGCGCGGATACCAGACAGTGGTCTCAATCTGAGTGAAAATTTTTTGAGGGGGACGTTAAACAAAATAGAATCAATAAATCAATCTTTTGCATCCATTGTAACATTTTGACATATTGCTATAGATACAAACATTTCAAAAACCTGGAAATGTTTGTATCTATTGCAGTATGTCAAAACTTCTGATGATACAAATGAAACAGGTAGAATTTTAATCGGCGGTCCGTTATTTTTTTCTATATATATATATATATATATATATATATATATATATATATATATATATATATATATATACAGCGCCGCGAGAATTCCATCGGCATCGAAAGCAAGTTTTATGACTTGCCTAGAAAGCCGAGCGGTCTAGCGCGCTGTTCCTGCACTGCTAGGAGACAGATTCCGAAGGTCGAGAGTTCAACCTCGGGCTGGGGCGGAAGTGGGTATCCATGTAAAAGTGAATTTATTTGTGCTTTCTATATTAATATTTCTTCACTTAGGGCAGTTATGTTAGTTAAAGAGTTGTTGTAAAATGTGCTTTATAAATAATAATTAATTTCATTACAACATGTATTGGTAACAATCCTCTGTTCAAACTAATGTCCAAATAACTGTATCTCACTTCTATTCTCAATGACCGTGTAGTGTAAATTTTTTTCTATATATATATATATATATATATATATATATATATATATATATATATATATATAGGACAGCGCCGCGAGAATTCCATCGGCATCGAAAGCAAGTTTTATGACTTGCCTAGAAAGCCGAGCGGTCTAGCGCGCTGTTCCGGCACTGCTAGGAGACAGATTCCGAAGGTCGAGAGTTCAACCCCGGGCTGGGGCGGAAGTGGGTATCCATGTAAAAGTGAATTTATTTGTGCTTTCTATATATATATATATATATATATATATATATATATATATATATATATATATATATATATATATATATATATATATATAAAGCACTAAAAAACCAACAACACTGTATATCCTAAATGTCGTAATATATATATATATATATATATATATATATATATATAAAGCACAGAGAAATTCACTTTTACAAGGATACTTGTGCCACTTCACCCGAGTATACCCGATAGACCGGACGCATTTCATAGCGGTCCGAATTTCTTTCTTTATTAGTGTTCTTTAAAATTTCCAACTCAACATGTAATTAAGTATGTAAATATCTAGTGTTTAGTAGTTTAGTAGTAGTGCTAGTTGTTTTTGTTTCTCTTTTTCCTTTGTTCTTATGACTTTTTAACTTTTTTCTTTGTCCTGAGGAAGGGACAGGGCGTCCCGAAAATTTGACAATTTTTATTGTTCGTGTCGTTGGTCATTTTTAGTGCTTTATATAAATTTCCATCCGTGACCTTGTATCTGCTTGGTAGATCCGACATTTAGGATATACAGTGTTGTTGGTTTTTTAGTGCTTTATATATATATATATATATATATATATATATATATATATATATATATATATATATATATATATATATATATATATATATATATATATATATATATATATATATATATATATATATATATATATATATATATATATATATATATATATATATATATATATATATATATATATATATATATATATATTTATATATATATATATATATATATATATATATATATATATATATATATATATATATATATATATATATATATATATATATATATATATATATATATATATATATATATATATATATATATATATATATATATATATATATATATATATATATATATATATATATATATATATATATATATATATATATATATATATATATATATATATATATATATATATATATATATATATATATATATATATATATATATATATATATATATATATATATATCCAAAGTCTCTTTTAGTCAATGGAATAAAAAGAACTTTCAAACCTTTATCAAAAAGTTTTTGGAAGTTTTCATGGAGATTCTTTTTGGTGTCAAATGAAAATTAATGCAATCACAACTAATACTAAAAACAATAACAATTAAGAATATAACAAAAAATTACATTTTAGGCAGTAAAGTTGCTTTGATGGACACAAACAATTACACACTGTATGACAACGTGTCGACCTCAGATGAACGGAGAAGGGGAAGACCATACAAGATTCTCTCAGCTCCAAGGAGAAGTTCTGTGAAAATTTCGATCCATCTACTTGTAACACTAAGTGTGAAAAGTATAAGTGTGTCACTTAACCATTGCAGCACAACTGGCGAAATACTGATAAATTTTAAAGTTAATGATCGGTTGTTGAAACCTATTCCTGTTGTCAACTCAGAGGACTTCAGTAAACATAAATTCAGTGTCCCACTGAGCTCAATAAAGCATGGTATTAATAAAATGGTCTTGGAACTGGACGAAGAAAGTAAAGGAAAATATTTGTTGTCTGATCTGAATATTAGAATCGGTAAGTTCGAATAAATGTTACCTGTTCCTTCAATGTATCATACGATGTTGAAAAATTCTAGCATTTACATACATAATAAGAGCTCTAAGCTTTTTTTTATTACAAAAATGTTTTAGACTACATGTAACACAGAACTATTTTTTGAATCAAGTTTCCCAGTTCTCAACCAATGTAGTAGTAAAATCTATTATTGTATGAAGAACAATTTATCTCAGGGCTTTATTACAAATGCCATAAAATAAAGCCTGACATCAGAAGGAGGCTTGGGGTCTATAAAGTAACCATCAGATATAGCTTAATTTTAGATATGATATTTTAATCTGCCAACTATCATTTGGCAAAGAAAATTCCAAACACGTTCAATTTAAAATTTAATCAATTTTGTATATCTTAATACGGAACACTTTTTCTAAAGATGACAATATAGTTTAAAAATGGCCAAACCACCCAGCCCTCGTAATAGAACAATAAATATCTTTGCGTGCGTGGACTAAAATTAGGATATGAAAATAACGAACAGTATTTACTATCAAAGATCATAAAACAATACAAAATAGGAGCACCGCAACACGGACCTCCAAAACATCAAAGGTGGGATCAGGTGCCTTGAAGGAGTGAGCATCCCCTGCGACCAGTCACACCCGCCATGTGCTCCTTGTCATGATCGGGAAATAAGGGGAAAATCCGTCGTCAATTCAATGTATAAATAATGGACTAGCAATTAGTATGAAAAACGTCAGTCAGCATTTGACTCAATGGTAAATTTTATTTGCTGACAAGGTCATTGTATCGACCATAGAACTTATGAAATGATAGCTTTAATTAGACTGCTGATATTCTTTTTTCAACGAATTATTTGTCAATAATGAGCCATATAATCTTTTTGTTATTATGATGAATAGTGGTATAGTTGCGAATTTGGTCGCGAAAATACGAGAAATGTTAATGCTTTGCGAAAGCTCTGCAACACATTAAAATTTCAAATGATGGAGAACCCTGGTGTGATTCAATTTTGAAATATCCGTCCTTTTTTTTGTTAGGTGTTGAAAGGAATACTTTTTTTGAAACGAACACAAGATCCGTTGAGTTGATCAAGGTTGATCATGAGAAACAAGATGAGAAGGGAAGATTTTGCAAAATTCTCAATATTCCAGGAGAAAGCGTTGCAACAATCAAATACGGTTTACTGGATTATCAACAAGTCCAAACTATGAAAATTACTTTAAATCAGTGTAAAACAAATGGAATGATTGATATTCTTGTAAATGATAAGACTTTTGTTGAAAAATATACTGTTGCAAATTCGTGCGACGCTGATGAAGAAAGTTTCAGCATTCCAGTGGCCATGTTGAAAGCTGGGGTAACTAATAGACTGGCTATAAGATTGAACAAAGATAGCAGAGGATCATACTGGCTGGTCGATCCTATAAAAATTAATTCAGGTATGTACATGATGTATTTAGAAAGAGGTTCGAGTTGTGATTTAGGAGTAATTTGAAGTACCTTGCTTAAAATATTTTAATTATTTAAGATAGCTATTAAAGGTATAAGGCTAAGAACAGGCATATGTAATTGGATACTACATTTGTTTAAATCTTATATTTTCAACATCTTAACTTTGAACTAAATAGAACAAAATTGTGCTTAAGTCAATTTTTTGGGAGTGGATATTTGTTTTGAAACCATCAGCTCAAAATAATTTATTTTGTCATGAGCGTAGTAAACATCAGAAATATGAGAATTTAGAGAACACTGAATAACAGTTAAAATGTTCTCGGGTGTATTATGTGAATGTTGCCTACATATAAACAAAAATCAAGATAACGAAGGTTTACAAAAATAAGGCGTTCGCTAAAGCTTGGAGAGTCGCAGAGTGCATGCATGATCTTTAAATACAAAAGTGTTGGGTGAGCTGTTGGATTCAATTCCTCACAAACTCAAAATGAGGATCAAGGATTTAATTTCTGTAGATTATGCAAATGTTAAAAACGATGTAAGTATTATTACTCCTATTCACTCAGGTTACTTTTATGTTTATGCGCACAAGCACTGTAAGTTTATGTAAAGAATAATTTAGAAATTTATTTTCAAGAAATATTCTAGACTTTCAATTGTTTAAAACAGATGTAAGATTTATCAAAACAATTGGCCAAAAGAAGAAGCCAAATACATTACATATCGTATTACATTCAATCATTCAAAGGGTCAACTTTGAGCTAACCTAACTATCCAATTGCAAATTTTGTTTTATGTTGGCTGTTAGTTGGCTAACAATACCTACAAAGGTCCAACAATATGCCATGTGGTATTTCAACATAGGTCTAATATTGGATCAACCAACAAACCAATTGTTGAGGTTGGTTGTTAGTTGGCTTACAATTATACGCACGTTGGCCAAACAATTTACCAACATGTTTGTCCGACATTGGATTGATGAGCAAAATGACCGTGAGCCAATGTAGGACTACCAACAGTGGAAAGAAATTGTATAAAAGTTGGCCTATCAGTGACTTGCTATATGGGTAAGAGGTAAGTGCCGTGACCTCGTTTCTTCAGATTCTGCAGTTTTTCAAAATCACCACTATGATGGAAACGGTAACGCATATCTTATGCCTTAGTGATTTCTGGCGTTAACCATTTAGGGCGATTATTGTTTTTCCCTTGCTTACAGGGTATAAAAGTTTATAAAATTTCATTTGGGTCCCACATGCATATAATTTTTTAATAATGTAAAATTAGCCCTATCGAATTCATTCAGGAATTTGATATCATTTTTAAAGCATCTCTGTGTTATGTTAGTGTGCTTTCCTTTACGTACTCATTATAAAGAATTTTGTTTTTTCTTTTGAATTACACAGGGTAGTGTTGTGACAAAGCAATCTGGGTACTCATGTTTTCGAGTAAATTAGTGATAACATGATCAGTAAGACTTGTCTTGATGTGTGTTTGGAGTTTTAGGAGGTTATTGAACTACATGTACTTAGTGTCAAATCAAACTCCTCCATAGAGCAGAGGTCAAAGTACCATGGGGGTCTTTGAGAATGTCAATATGTAAGTCATCGGTTAAGATAAATCAAAATTTAGTTTTCGTCACACAGAAGGCACAATTTATCTCCTTAGCCGAATCGTCAACCCAGTTGTAATTAGCAGATTGAGGCCAATGTGCGGAACAATAGAAAATTATAGTTACAGTAGCTGTAACATTACTAGTATTGTTGACAAACCAATCGTGTAGAATCGTTCGTGTATCGTACGTGATCGCTCGTGTATCGTGCATGGTTGCGCGTTAAGAAAAGTGTAAATTTCCTTTTGTAAGTTTTTATTGGAATATTTTTGTTTTATATACATTTCGCTTTTATGTTTTTTTTAATCAAGATAAAATAAATGAAGCAGAACTTACATAATTAGAAGCGAAACGAACTAATTATCACTGTTGATAAGTAATATAGTAAGTCGTACATTGTTATGTGCTTATCAATGCAAATAGCGTGACTTTTTGTGATAAACCGTACTAAGAAGTGTAACCATTTTCTCTTTGATGTGCATTGTGTTAACTGATAATTGATTAAGGTCAAGATAGTTTTTTTTAATAAATTCATCAAAATTGAAATTATTACATATAAATAAATAAACAATTCTCAATACTTACATCAATATTTAGTCGGCGTACATATATGTACTTTTATGCGACATGATTGTCAGAGTTTCCAGTACCGATGTAAATCTATGCAGCTTATACTTTAAAAATGAATCATTTTAAATTTGTAATTTCTTAAAACAAAAATGATTTCTTAAATAACCGATGAATTTCATAGATTAACAAATGGAAACATGGATTCACTTATAACCTAGCTATGATTAAATTCATTTTAATACCTCTTTCTTCAATCTTATCCCCCTTACTGAACATAAAGAAATCGAATTCAATCTAAATTCAAGGTCCGCCTACATGTAAATCTTCCAAAAGTAGAAGGGAATTTAGTCTTCTTAAGTCGGAGATTTACGTAAATAATTCTTTTTAATCTAAAATTATTGATAAGACCTACATAGGTAAATAATTCTTTTTAATTTAAAATAATTGATAAGTCATACATAGATGTATGTACTTCCAGTAACAACAAATTCAATTTTTAAAGTATTTTTTCAGTCAATGAAATAATAAAGATAATTATTTGAACCTTATATTAAGAAATTAAGTCTTTTTTCGTTTTGAAAATATTCATTCTCAAATATTTTGAACCATTTTGCTTGAAGAATCGTGCGTTTGCGTTAGCAATCGTGTAAGATCGTGTAAGCACGTAAAGGCTCCGCCTCGCCAGTTATGAAATTTACTAACCAGGTATCATCCCATACCATGTCACTAAAAGACTATGTAACTAATAGAATCGAGTGCGTGAAGAATCGTTCCTGTAACAGGTTATATCGTGCGGAATCGTACGTGTAACGTGATCGTGCGTGTATGTTGTCAACAATAACGTTGCAGCCACTGTATAATAGGGAATTATAATTTCAAGCCATATTGTTTCTATCTTATCTTGTTAAAATTTATCTAGGGGCTTATAATTAACATCTTAAGACTAAAAAAAAAAACAAAAGCGCCCAAACACAAATCCAAAACACATCCAATGGTTGTACACTATTTAATACAAATTTGAATGTAATCAAATTTCGGCAAAATTCGACACAAATTTTCGAATTCTAGCTCCTTGTTACTGTAAAATCACTTATTTTCGCGGGGTTTAATTTTCGTTGTTTTCGTGGTTTCGTGGTATGAAGAGACCCACGAATTCATTTCCACCACGAAATGTAAATTTTCATATGCACAACCACCAGGCTGAAGCTAGTAGCCAATAACAGCAGCCACTAAGCCCGTAGAAGCTAGCAACCAATAAGGAAATTCATCAAAGAACTGAGAGTACTCGGACGCAGAATTGTTTTCAATAGTTTATTTAAGATAATTAATGGTTAATGATTGGATAATTAATGCAAAAATTAATTACATAATAAATCAGACACTCGGAGGCAGTAAGGCTCACCCGAACAAAAAAAAATCTTTTTTAAAACTAAAAAAAGAAATAAGAAATAAATTACTTTATCATCTTAATCCACTTGAACAAACAAGAACTAGGAAATGGTTAACTCTTTCAGGATGAATTCCTTTTCAACTCTTTCAGGGACCTTAAGATTATGACACTAAGCTAACCTGAAATTTGATATATCTAACGATTGTAAACCGAAATATGGCACAAGTGTAAACTACGTTGAAGAATGTTTCGAAAATTATTACAGGGGTAACTTAATGGGTCTATTAAACAATTAATTGTCGCTATCAATAATAAGTGGTGGTGGTACCGCCAAGTGGTTCCAAGAGCATTTTAATGTTACACACAGGTATTTTACCCTTGATCTTTAAAGTGTTCACCATATCATTACTAGGGGAAGGTAGAAGGGCCCGAGGGCTATCATTTCCCACTTTCAGAATGGGGCTGTGTGTGGGGCATATTTCAAGCATTCATTGGTCTTCAATAATTTGACTCCTGAACAAACTATCACTGGGGATGGGTTTAAGGTCTTAGGGGCTATCATCTGTCAAGGTTTCAAAGGGTCCCAGGGTCTTATATGGGTCAGTAAGCTAACCTGAACTTTAATGTTTTTCATCTTTGTATATTTTGAAACGGGAAAAGGGCAGCCATTATACGCCTTATCTTTGAAGTGTTCATCAAATGATTACTCGGGCAAGGTAGAGGGGCCCTAGGGCTGGCTATCATTTCCCACTTTCAGAATGGGGCTGTAGTGGCACCACTTGGTGGTGCCAAGTACGTGGGGCATAATTCAAGAACTCACTGGTCTTCAATAATTTGACTCCTGAACAAACTATCACTGTAAGTGGGTTTAAGGTCTTAGGGGCTATCTCCTGTCAAGGTTTCGAAGGGTCCCAGCGGTTTACAAGAGCCTGTAAGCTAACCTGAACGTTGATGTTTTTTTCATCTTTATATATTTAGCAACACATAAAAGGAAGCCATTATACGCCTTATCTTTGAAGTGTTCATCAAATGAGTACTGGGGCAAGGAATAGCGGCCCTAAGGCTATCATTTCCCACTTTCAGAATGGGGCTGTAGTGGCACCACTTGGTGGTGCCAAGTGTGTGGGGCATATTTCAAGCATTCATTTGTCTTCCATTATTTGACTCCTGAACAAACTATCACTTGGGATTGGCTAAGGGTCTTAGTGGCTATCCCCTGTAAAGAATTTAAAGGGTCCCAGGGGCTGAATAGGGCCAGTTAGCTAACCTGAACTTTGATGTTTTTTTTATCCTTGTATATTTTGAAACACATAAAAGGCAGCCATTATACGCCTTTTCTTTGAAGTGTTCATCAAATAATAACTAGGGCAAGGTAGTGGGGCCCTAGGGCTATCATTTCCCACTTTCAGAATGGGGCTGTAGTGGCACCACTTGGTGGTGCCAAGTGCGTGAAGCATATTTCAAGCATTCATTTGTCTTCAGTTATTTGACTCCTGAACAAACTATCACTTGGGATGGGTAAGGGGTCTTAGGGGGTATCCCTTGACAGATTTCTGCAGGGTCCTAGGGGCTTGAAGGGTCCAGTTAGCTAACCTGAACTTTGATGTTTTTCATCATTGTATATTGTAAAACGGGAAAAGGTCACATATTATGCACTTATGCTTATTTAATATCACCTATGTCAACTATATCTTCAACATTAAACACTGTTTATTTGTCAAACTGAACGCGAATTTGTCGCAAAATTTTAGACAAAGTATAGACGCGGCAGTTCTATTGTATCCTAGGCATTAAATTGTTAACTCGATTGTTCAAAGTTTAAATCAATCCAAATAATTTGTTTTTACAGAAAATCTGCAATTTTATTATACATTAATCGTATTTTTCAAAAGTATTTAGTACGGATTACTGTCTTGTTCAACCAGGAAGTTGGAACTCGTGACGTAGTATTTAGCATGCATGCCTTTTAAGCTAAGAGTTGTGAGTTCGATACCTGCTGGGTGCATTTTATTTTTTTATGCCCCCGAAAACGAAGTTTCAGGGGGTATATAATTTTTGTCGTGTCCATCTGTCTGTCTGTCTGTCTCTTTGTTTGTCTGTTTGTCCGCAAAAACTTTATCCTTGTTCATAACTTTTGATTAAGTAGACCTATTACATTCATATTTCACGTGTATTTCTAGAGAAAAGACCTTTTGTGGGTACCACCAAATTTGACCTTTTGACCTTGAGGTTTGATCCACTTTTACACAAACATTTTGAACTGTTACTTTGGCCATATCTTTTGAATGTATATACCAGGACATCTATACATCACGTATGTATTTTTTGTGGCATGGCCTTTCATTGGATACCACAAACCTCGACTGTTTTACCTTGACCTTGGAGATTTACGTACTTATGACAAAACTTTAAGCTTGGCTATTCATTTTGAACGGTAAGGGCTAGGGTTTCCATACTTCACATACTTGACCATGATTTTTAAGGACTTCGATACTTCAAATAATTATTCCTTGTGACAAGACCTTTCATTTTATACCAAGAACCTCGACACTTTTATCTTGACCTTTGAGTTTGACTCTGTTTTACACAAAAATTCCAAACTTTTACTTTAACCCTAATTTTTAAACGGTAGATACTAGTAATTTCATATTTAAAATATCAATTCTTCTTGGCAAGACCATTCACTTGAAACCAACAATTTTGACCTTTTGACCTTGACCTTAGAGATTCCCGTACCTTGGTCATAACTTTTGAACTGTAAAGGCTAGAACTTTCATATCTCAAATGTGTCATCCTTTTGACAAGGCCTTTCATTGGATATCAAGAACCTTTACCCTTTGACCTTGGAGTTTGACCTTCTTTTTACAAACTTGAACTTTGGTCATTACTTTTGAACGGTGAGGGCTTGCGCTTTCATACTTCCCATATGTAATCTTTGAGACAAGGCATTTCTTTAGAAACCAACAACCTTGACCCTTTATTGGATACCAAGAACCTTGACTCTTTGACCTTGAAGATTTTTGTACTTATGACAAAACTTAAGCCTGGCCACAACTTGGGAACAAATGGTGATAGGGCTTTCATGTTTTTCAATTGTATTTCCAGTTAGCAGACACTACTTTGGGTACCAATATATTGACTTTGCATCTCAGAAAAGTTAAATCTTCACTATGTTGCCATAGGGGGCATCTGTGTTTCACAATCACATCTTTTTTTTTCTTTTTCAATTTAATGTTAGATATTTGCATATGTATACATTTTATGTTATATAATATTATTTACATGTTTACATCAAATTTAACGTTTGAAAATCTCATTACCTCTAAAAAATGCAAAGTTTCGATGTTAAAAGTATGAGACCATCACAGAATCTTTATTACATATTGAAATTTTGCACCTCTTATTATGTCCCCTAAACCAAGTTTTGAGGGGTACATGTATATAGTTTTTGTCGTGTCCGTCCGTTCGTCTAGCTGTTTGTCTGTTTGTCCGCAAAACTTAAACTTTGTCCTTAACTTTTGATTTAAAGGAGCTATGACTTTCATATTTCACGTGTGTACTCCTTGTGACAAGACCTTTCTTTGTGTACCACCAAATCTACCCTTTTGACCTTGACCTTCGAGTTCAACACACTTTTACACAAAAAAATTCTAATTTATTACTTTGATCATATCTTTTGAACAGTAAATACCAGGACATTTACATGTGTATATTTTTTGGTTAAAGACCTTTCATTAGATACCAACAACCTTGACCCTTTGGCCTTGAAGATTTCTGTTCTTGTGAAATAACTTTAACCTTGGCTAAAACTTTTGAAAAGTAAGCGCTAAGGTTTTCATACTTCACATATGTAATCCCTGTGACAAGCCTTTTCATTGGATATCAAGTCGTTTGACCCTTTGACAATGGAGTTCGACCTACTTTTTTACAAACTTTAACCTTGGCCATAACTTTTAAACGGTAAGGACCAACGCTTTCATATTTCCCATATGTAATTTTTGAGACATGGCCTTGTTCAGAAATCAATAACCATGACCTTTTGACCTTGACCACGGGGTTTGTCTTACCTTTGAAAATGTATCCTCCAGCTTTTAAGTGTGTGGGTACATGTAGGTGGGGTGGAGGTGGGGTATAATTAAGGCACGATATACTTGAGTATGACCCAAAGAAAAGCACTACCTCCAATTATAGGAACCTCTTTGTAGTGACATTATCAAAGCAAAAATATGCTATTGTTTACTGTAGAGGAGCTGTGAGTATTGAGCTCGTTAAATGATACCCCCGCCTCCCATATGAATATAGTGGCAAAGTCAATGCTCTGCTATTGGAAACCCAAAATATGTGTCAGATCACAAAGTAAAACAAGACGTTTTTGTGAGACACTGATACCTCTGTATGGCAACATAGCAAAGATTAAACTTTTCTTAAGTGCAAATTTAATACATTTGTACCAAAAGAAGGGTATTCTCAGTGAAAATACAATTATAAAATATGAAAGTAGGCCAATATTAAAGTTTTTGACAAGTAGGGAATACTTCAAGGTCAAGGTCATTGATACCCAATGAAGGGCCTTGCCACAAAAAATACATATATGTATAAAGATTATGAAAGCCTTAGACCTTACCTTTTTAGATGTAATGGCGAAGGTTAAAGATTTTAAAAAGTAGGTCAAACTCCAAAGTCAAAGGTCTTGCTATCAAATGAAAGGTCCTGCCACAAGGTAAATATGTAAAGTATGAAAGCACTAGGCCTTACCCTTCAAAAGTAATGATCAAGGTTAACTTTATAAAAGTAGGTCAAGCTCCAAGGTCAAAGGGTCAAAGTTTATGGTATCCAATGAGGAATTACATAAGTGAAGTATGATATCACTTAGGCCTTTGTTTTCAAAAGTCTTGTGACCTTGACTGTGACATATATGCTAAGATTATTTTTTTCTTCAAACTTTAACATTCGCCATAAATTTTGAACCATAAAAGATAGAGTCTTCATATTTGGTATGCATACACCACTGATTAAGCTCCTTTAAATGCCACCATGGTCAATGACCTTGAGACCTTAACTGTGACTTATAGTGTATACGCTAAATACAGTTTTTGTGTCAGCAATTTTAACCTTCGCCATATCTTTTGAACGAAGAAAGAGACTTAATATTTGGAATATATACTTCACTAATGAAGCACATTCACATGCAACCAAGGCCAATGACCTTGTGACCTTGACTATGTCCTATCTGCTAAAAATAACTCGTTTGGAATCATGAGAGATAAAAACTTCATATTTGGTTTGCATGCTTCACTATTCAAGTTCTTTATGACCTTGACTGCGACCTATATGCTAAAAATATGTTTTTTTTTAACTTTGTTGTCGCCGGGCGCATAGTGTTTCAAAAAACGCATCTTGTTCATAAGTATAAAAATCTCCATGGTCAAGGTCCAAAGGTCAAGGTAACTAGTATTCAATATAAGGTCTTGTCACATAGAATACATTTGTAAAGGATGGAAGCTTTGGCCTAACCCTAACCCTACCGTGCAGAAATTATGGACAAGGCTAAACAGTTTTAAAGAAGGTCAAACTCCAAGGTCAAGGTCGAAAGGTCAAATTTAGTGGTACACAAAGAAAAGTCTTGTCACACGGAATACACACGTGAAATATGAGTCATAGCCTCATTAAATCTAAAGTAAAGGACAAGGTTTAAGTTTTGCGGACAAACAGAGAGAGATGCAAACGGACGGACACGACAAAAACTATATACCCCCAAAACTTCGTTTACGGGGGCATAATAAGAGGTGCAAACTGGCAATATGTAATAAAGATTCTCTGATGGTCTCATACTTTTCGAAGAACATCGAAACTTTGCACTTTTTAGAGGTAATAAGATTTCTCAAACGTTAAACGTATGATTTGTAAATAATATAATATAATATAAAATGTATATATATACAAATATTTTCCATTATAGTGAAAAAATAAATCTTATACAAAAAAAAAAAAGAAATGAGAATACAAATAATCATGATGTAAACTTTTAAATAATATCTAATATAATATTTTTACGTAAGCAAATGTTTCCCATTGAAGTGAAAAAAATCTTATGCATAAAAAAAAAGAAAATTATAGTAATCTTATTGTTCCTGTTGCCTTTCCACCTTTTAAAGGTCATTTAGGTTGAAGAAATTCGATAAAAAAAAAATAAAATGCACCCAGCCGGTATCGAACTCACAACTCTTTGCTTGTAAGGCATACATTCTAAACACTACGTCACGAGTTCCAACTTCCTGGTTGAACAAGACAGTAATCCGTACTTAATAGTTTTGAGAAATACGATTGGTGCATAATAAAATTGCAGATTTTCTGTAAAAAACAAATCATTTCGACTTGTTTAAACTTTGGACAAATCAAGTAAATAATTTAAAGCCTAGGATACAATAGAACTGTCGTGTCTATACTTTGTTTACAAATTTGCGACAAATGTCGCGTTCAGTTTGACAGATTATGTTGAAGTTATAGGTGACATCAGATTTGCATACGTCTATAATAACTGCCCTCTTCCCGTTTCACAATGTACAATGATGAAAAACATCAAAGTTCAGATATGAATGCTGGAAATATGCCCCACACACTTGGCACCACCAAGTGGTGCCACTACAGCCCCATTCTGAAAGTGGGAAATGATAGCCCTAGGGCCCCTCTACATTGCCCCAATAATCATTTGATGAACACTTCAAGGATAAGGCGTATAATAACTGCCCTTTTCCCGTTTCACAATGTACAATGATGAAAAACATCAAAGTTCAGGTTAGCTAACTGGACCCTTCCAGCCCCTAGGACCCTACAGAAATCTATCAGGGGATACCCCCTAAGGCCCCTTACCCATCCCCAGTGTTACTTTGTTCAGGAGGCCGACAATGAATAAGATATGAATGCTGGAAATATGCCCCACACACTTGGCACCACCAAGTGGTGCCACTACAGCCCCATTCTGAAAGTGGGAAATGATAGCCCTAGGGCCCCTCTACATTGCCCCAATAATCGTTTGATGAACACTTCAAGGATAAGGCGTATAATAACTGCCCTTTTCCCGTTTCACAATGTACAATGATGAAAAACATCAAAGTTCAGGTTAGCTAACTGGACCCTTCCAGCCCCTAGGACCCTACAGAAATCTATCAGGGGATCCCCCCTAAGGCCCCTTACCCATCCCCAGTGTTACTTTGTTCAGGAGGCCGACAATGAATAAGATATGAATGCTGGAAATATGCCCCACACACTTGGCACCACCAAGTGGTGCCACTACAGCCCCATTCTGAAAGTGGGAAATGATAGCCCTAGGGCCCCTCCACATTGCCCCAATAATCATTTGAAGAACACTTCAAGGATAAGGCGTATAATAACTGCCCTTTTCCCGTTTCACAATGTACAATGATGAAAAACATCAAAGTTCAGGTTAGCTAACTGGACCCTTCCAGCCCCTAGGACCCTACAGAAATCTATCAGGGGATACCCCCTAAGGCCCCTTACCCATCCCCAGTGTTAGTTTGTTCAGGAGGCCGACAATGAATAAGATATGAATGCTGGAAATATGCCCCACGCACTCGGCACCACCAAGTGGTGCCACTACAGCCCCATTCTGAAAGTGGGCAATGATAGCCCTAGGGCCCCTCCACATTGCCGTAATAATCATTTGATGAACACTTCAAGGATAAGGCGTATAATAACTGCCCTTTTCCCGTTTCACAATGTACAATGATGAAAAACATCAAAGTTCAGGTTAACTAACTGGACCCTTCCAGCCCCTAGGACCCTACAAAAATCTATCAGTCGATACCCCCTAAGGCCCCTTACCCATCCCCAGTGTTACTTTGTTCAGGAGGCCGACAATAAATAAGATATGAATGCTGGAAATATGCCCCACACACTTGGCACCACCAAATGGTGCCACTACAGCGCCATTCTGAAAGTGGGAAATGATAGCCCTAGGGCTCCTCTACATTGCCCCAATAATCATTTGATGAACACTTCAAGGATAAGGCGTATAATAACTGCCCTTTTCCCGTTCAACAATGTACAATCATGATGAAAAACATCAAAGTTCAGGTTAGCTAACTGGACCCTTCCAGCCCCTAGGACCCTACAGAAATCTGTCAGGGGATACCCCCTAAGGCCCCTTACCCATCCCCACTGTTACTTTGTTCAGGAGGCCGACAATGAATAAGATATGAATGCTGGAAATATGCCCCACACACTTGGCACCACCAAGTGGTGCCACAACAGCCCCATTCTGAAAACGGGAAATGATAGCCCTAGGGCCCCTCTACATTGCCCCAATAATCATTTGATGAACACTTCAAGGATAAGGCGTATAATAACTGCCCTTTTCCCGTTTCACAATGTACCATGATGAAAAACATCAAAGTTCAGGTTAGCTAACTGGACCCTTCCAGCCCCTAGGACCCTACAGAAATCTATCAGGGGATACCCCCTAAGGCCCCTTACCCATCCCCAGTGTTACTTTGTTCAGGAGGCCGACAATGAATAAGTTATGAATGCTGGAAATATGCCCCACACACTTGGCACCACCAAGTGGTGCCACTACAGCGCCATTCTGAAAGTGGGAAATGATAGCCCTAGGGCCCCTCCACATTGCCCCAATAATCATTTGATGAACACTTCAAGGATAAGGCGTATAATAACTGTCCTTTTCCCGTTTCACAATGTACAATGATGAAAAACATCAAAGTTCAGGTTAGCTAACTGGACCCTTCCAGCCCCTAGGACCCTACAGAAATCTATCAGGGGATACCCCCTAAGGCCCCTTACCCATCCCCAGTGTTACTTTGTTCAGGAGGCCGACAATGAATAAGATATGAATGCTGGAAATATGCCCCACACACTTGGCAACACCAAGTGGTGCCACTACAGCCCCATTCTGAAAGTGGGAAATGATAGCCCTAGGGCCCCTCTACCTTGCCCCAATAATCATTTGATGAACACTTCAAGGATAAGGCGTATAATAGCTGCCCCTTTCCCGTTTCACAATGTACAATGATGAAAAACATCAAAGTTCAGGTTAGCTAACTGGACCCTTCCAGCCCCTAGGACCCTACAGAAATCTATCAGGGGATACCCCCTAAGGCCCCTTACCCATCCCCAGTGTTACTTTGTTCAGGAGGCCGACAATGAATAAGATATGAATGCTGGAAATATGCCCCACACACTTGGCACCACCAAGTGGTGCCACTACAGCGCCATTTTGAAAGTGGGAAATGATAGTCCTTGGGCCTTTCTACCTTGCCCCATTAATTATTTCGTGAACACTTCAAAGATAAGGCTTATAATAGCTGATCTTTAATGGCGATTTGGGGATATAATGCAAAACAGCCAAAGTTCAGAGTATATAACTGGCCCTTTCCCGTCCCTGGGACCTTTTGAAACGATTCTACCTAAGACTCTTCACTCTTTCCAAGTGAAAAATAGTTCAAGTGGCCAATAATTGATGACGAATGATTGCTTGAAATATGACCTATGAACTTGGCACCACCTAGTGGTACCACTAAGGCCCTTTCTGAAAGCAGGAAATAATAATCCTTGGACCCTTCTATCTTGCTCTAGTAATGTTGATCACTATATAAATCATGGGTATAATACTTGCCTGTAATATCAAAAATGCTATTGAAACCACTTAGTGGCACCACCATCACTTATTACTGATAGTGGTAATTTAAAATCTTATAGATTATTAAGTTTTCCCAGTAATAATGTTCGAAACATACTTCAACCTAGTTTACACTTGTGCCATATTTCGGTTTACAGTCGTTATATTAAAAGCTTATTGGCCCTGTCATAATCTCAAGGTCCCTGAAGGAGTTGAAAAGGGATTCTTCCTGAAGGAATTAATCGTTTCCTAGTGCTTGTTTGTTCAATTGGATAAAGATTTTAACGTAATTTATTTCTTATTTTTCTGTTTTAAAAAAGAACATTTTTTTGTTCAAGTGAGCCTTACTACTTCTGAGTATATGATTAATCATGTAATCAATTGTTGCATTAATTGTCTAATCATTAACCATTAATTATCTAAAATAACGAATTAAAAACGGTCCTGCATCTGAGTACTCTCAGTTCTTTGATGAATTTCCTTATTGGCTGCTAGCTTCTATGCGCTTAGTGGCTGCTGTTATTGGCTGCTAGCTTCAGCCTGGTTGCACAACCACTAAAAAGTTCTTCATCCACAAAATCAAATCCCCACGAACCAACTTTTTTCCCTTTAACCATGAAAATTTGACCCCCACGAAAATATGTGATTTTTAGACCAAATGGTGATTATGAATTTCTAGATTTTTCGGGAGTGGATGATTTCTATGCTTTTATTGAGGAGCTTTTTAAATCTTTTTTAAAAATGTTTGGTTGTTTGTATTTATTTCTGATATTTGTATGTTTGTAAGTATTTCTGATATTTTCGGGATATGTTCAGGATTTTATATGTTCTAAAAATGTATTATAATATTTCAATCTTCATTTTATTTATTGATTTCTTGTGTTTTGATTGGATGAGAACAAAGGATGAGGTGACTTGCGGCCCTTCGTATACTGACAAAAAATTAAATGTCAAAATTTTACTCAAATTTTTGTATGTAACTTATCACTGATATGTGTACTTTTATAGAAAACTATTTTTAACAAAAATAGCAACGTGATTTCAAAGATAAATCTTTAATTGGGGTAGGGGTATCGTGTTTACATTCAATTCCCATTGCATTTTAACCCCGCCCCACTCTTTGAAGCCCTTAAAATATACGAGCGCAGATAGGTACAATTTTCTCCTTTGGCTGGTCACTGTATTTTATTGAAATCTACCTAAATGTGAATGGAGAAAATTGTACCTAACTGCGCTCACATGCTATTTTTTTAAAAATTGTAAAATCTAGTTGGCCTTTCCCATTATAAACAGATCGACGGAACTAGATTTTCTGACGGAAGAATGAATTCATATGTTAATCGAGGCACAGGCGATACTTTCTAACTGACCAATCAGCTAAATGAAATTCGTTACGAGTGAGTACCACAAATATACTATGAAAACATGCTTGGAATTTTACTGCTTCTCGATATTTTTTATGCATTTGAGTCACAGATTAGACACGGATCTACAGATTTACTATTTCTGAGACCACTGTAAAATTTATATACTGTTCCAAACAATTGATAGAATATACATGATATACATTTAAGTTTTGTAGCGTGTTTGGTGAGCAATTTGCTAGGTCTACACGTATTCCCGAGTATCGGTGAATACAAGTTTCATATGCATTTCTTGTCCTAAAAACCGTAAATGCTAAAAATCTATGCGTATTATTAAGTATGAACAGCAATGGCTGACCATTACAAAAGTTTGAAATGTAGAAAAGGAGAACAGGTAAATTTACCTAAACCACGTGTCTGCGATGAAATGTACACGTAGTAAACCAGCATGTTTGTTGTTCTGTCATCGGATTGGACAATGACTAAGTGCGAAATAATAACAATACCCATATAAGGTCTTCTCGGACACGCATATCCCTCTATTGTACTAAGACCCGCCCATTCTCTTGCCATAAAAGAAAATATTCTCACAAACCTGGCCGAATTTAGCTGTGAAAGGGTCTAAAAAAATCAAAGACAATGCAGTAGTCGAATTCGAAATACGAGATTCGAAATTCGAGTTTCGAGATTTAATATCCAGATTAACCAATCAAAAGCGGGGTCAACTATTGATTACTTCCCTTTATTATGATTTTACTATCAAGAAATCGTTTAACATATTTACAACACATGAGTCATTTGATTAAATTACAATGTAAGAAAGAGTATTATATATATTAGCAGGAAATTTAAATAATCATTGGGCTTTTTATCAGCAAGGTATACTTCAATTTATATTAAGCTTCTAAAATATTAAATAGAATACATACCGGTATGTCAGGAGTATATACATTTTTGTGTTATCTACTTTGTATCAGGGGTTGTTGACATATAAATAAAGTTATAAATAAGTGTCAAGTTTCTAAAGATTAACAAAACCCCCACCCCTACCCACCCAACCTGCTTATTTTTCCAAACACACTGAAAATGTCACTTTGTAAAACTTGAAAGGCGACGTAGTATTGAAAAACAAAAATTGCGAACGTATTCCTGATAGAGGAAATGCTTGAAAATTAAGTATTTAATTACGTATCTTCACCTAAGGCTTTGATTTCTTGAAATAATTAAGAATTAAATATACAATACAGATTGGCAATATGAATTAAAATAAATGTGGCATTTATTTTCTCGTATATGAATAGTAGATGAGTCTGAATTAGATGCAGATCTATAGCGTTATGGTTTTGAATTTTAGTCTCTGACCATACCGTTTTGACCAAAGACTAGAATATACTTGTGAAACCTTATAACGCTACAGTTCGATTCAGCAGCCAAGCCTCTCTGCACAAATGCACCTTTTATAAATGTAATGAAATATCTACCCTTGAATACAGTAACTGTGCAGAGACGATTCATAATACTAGTATTTTATATCTAATTATAATCAAGTTTAATATTCTGCCTCAGCAATGATGTGATTTTTCATAATGTAATCTAAATTTTATTTTTGATTTCGTTTTAATTCATAAAACATTTTTTCTTGCATAATCATTTAAGCAAATGACCCATTTGTTATAAATATATTCAACGATTTCTTGATAACAAAAACATAACAAAGGGGAGTAATCAAATGTTGAATCCGCCTTTGATTGGTTAGTTTGGATCTTGAATTTCAAAACTCGAATTTCGAATCTCGAATTTCGAATCTCGAATGAGCCTTCTGGGCTTTCGTACAACCAGGACTGACGCAGCTGACTGACGCCAAGAAACAGGAATATTAATATGTTAATGTCACTGTAGGTTTAATTTAAAAATCGCTCATATCTCGATGTTCATAATCTGAGGCAAATCAGCTCCGTTGGTATTGTTGTGATAGGAAAAAGAAATGTACCTCAAACTCTACCCTTATAAGCATCAAATTCACATTTTTACATCCTATATTCTCGGCTTCGCCTCAGTCAATATGAATATTTTTCTATTGAATAACAAATCATATTCAAAACCTAAAGAGTCCATAATTATATAATGTTTTGAATTAAATTTTTACTAATTTTATTAATTAATAATTCTTCCCAAAAGAGTATTAATATGCCCGAACATATATTTTTAGACTGTACAGTTTCAGATTTTTTTAAAAAATGAGTATGATGTGTAAAGGTCCATTAAATTTAAATTGAAGAGAAAAATTGATTTAAACCGCGGGAAGTTTGTTTAATTGAGTAATATGACCATATTACATGTATATTGACTTTATGAAAATATCTTGAAACTGGAAAAATGTAATTCCCTTTTTTTTATATTGGACAAAAGACTGGAAATACATGTAAAATGGACCAAATTTTTCTTATAAAATTACACTGTAGATAAATTAACTATCCATTCTTTTTAAACACATGTATGTATTAGTTCCAAGTTGCGACAAAAATTTGTAGCACTAATGTTTGTATTCTGTTTGCCTTCACATATTCAATTTGTGAATGTTTTCTTATTAGCAGGATAAATAATAATGTTTAGAATTATCCCAAGCAAAGAAGTGACGTTGCATGTATCGTTTTTGAAAGAGACGGGGAGGTGGGGGGGGGGGGCAAACCAGTTAAAAAGACTAGCTATCAAAATCAAAAATGACAAACAAAAAAAACGGAAAATGTCTCCTAACGCGAAAATCCTATATGACGTAAGGGGTTGTGTGGAGCTTGATTCCAATTATCTTTCATAGTCTTTTTCTTTTCAATCACCGAATCTCCATATGCATGATATGGCTACATTATATTATAAAGGGGCCGGGAGCAAATCAATCTTTCAACTAACAATACCGTGGGTAAATCCTTAATCCCTTCACCCCATCCCATCCCGCCCCTTTCCGCTCCACCCCAATACTACATGTAAATGACAAAGTAAGGAATAAGAGAGTAGGTTGAATAACCCTTTACATGTCTTGTATTTGCTAAATTAATGTTTCCCTCATACGCCAAACGAATTACAAGGTGCAAGCAAACCAATGGATACATTCTATAATTAGAGATAACTTCATCGTAAAAGGAGGCAATGTTGATTTCATGTAGCATGTATGATTTGGCTATATGACATTAAAAGTATATTACAAAAAAAATTAATCAAATCTTAACTGAAATGGTGAAATTTTAAACTTCAATTTTAACCATTCTTGTAGAAGTAATCAAACGAGCGTTTCACAAGAGAAAGATGCGAGTGGATTTTAATATGTTTTTTTCTTAAAACTCTAATGATAATTTATTTTTCTTTTATATCTTAAAAAAGAAATTTCGAGCATTTCATGATTGAAAAAACTCAGTCCTTTAAGGCCCTTTCACAATTGGCTCACGAGCAGAAGCGACAAAATATTCGTGCGACCGAAAATCTTTGATATGGATCATAAACTGTTGCTGAAATACCGGTAATTGCATATGAAAAAGAATTCGTACAAAATTCGCACGATCTTAAGCAACCATTTGGCATTAAATCTTTTATCTTGCTTCTATGTATATGCAACTGTTGTACAATGAAAGCAAGCGAATGGATCGCGCGATCGAGTGATCAGGTGATCGGACGATTGAACGTGCACCAATGCGATTGGACGTAAGGCGCTGGTGCTATCATGCGTTTAATGGTACGAATGATAGTGCGAGTGAAAAGGGGAATATATATACATGTATACTACCAGTTTCCGACCCTCGTCAGTCGAATGCAAGAGATACCACCCAACAAATGACAAAAGCTACAGGTAAAGCCAAGGGGGAGGAGGCCCAGGACCTGCCGCAGCAGCCAAGCCCTGTCATAATCCGCCTGAGCTTGTCGTCGAGGGGGAAGAGCAACTAGACCAGCCAGTTAAGCCTTAAGAACCTGATGAGTACAGTGTGAATGAGGACGAGGAAGATCCTAGCAAACAGAAATTCTTGAACCTGACTCAAAGCAGAAACAAGAGCTGCTCCGATTTTTTTTCAAAGAAAACTCCTGCTTCTATGATAAAAGTCTTTTTAAAAAATCAAGAAAAAAAATGCCTGATTCAGGAAAAGGCAGCAGCTATGAATTTGACTGGTGCGTATATCAAAATAATATTATAGAAAATTTTATTTGATTTTTTTTATATATTCTATTGCTGAATATTTTAAATTCTTAATGTTAACCAATTCTGGTATTTGTTTCTTTTCAGTAGCAGACATCCGGCTCTGGTATAAATCCGAGCAGACCATCCTGGGCAAGGTCCAAAAAAAGAAGAGTGGCCAGAAAAGATGAAACCTTACAGCCAGGCAGAAGTGGGTGGAAAGAAACTTATAAGCTTCGTGAGAAGGCACATAGTGCACCGGCCACAGGGATCCCAGCTCTGACAAGTACCAGCTGATAAAGATTACGAAGATAGTGAGCCCTCCTCGTCGGTTACACAGGCACCCACCAAGAAGAAGCAGAGAAAGAAGAAGGACTTCCATACAGCAATCCTGGACCTGCTGGAGAAGACTGACAGGCAGACGGTTGACCTGACTGCAAAAGTCGACGCAGCAATGAGCCACAGTAGCCACGAGAGGCAGGCTAGTTCTGGGTGAACTGGATGTTGCAAGCCCTCCAGCACCTTCCTCGACATCTATGGCGGGACTTCACGAAAGAGTCGTTCGCCCTCGTCAGCAGGTACCAAGACAGGGCGGAGAATGAGCAGCAGGAATACTTCGCACTACATTCCCTGCATCAACCATACAGACCCCTGATGGTTCCGTTCAGATCAGCGTCAGTGCCCGCCCAATGGCCTCAAACAGTTGCAGCCCAAACCTCAGATGTACAACCAGTTTTCATGTATCCCCAGGTTTCAGATTTTTTTGCCGCCGCCGCCCGTACCCTGAATGAGCGATAAGTGAAGTCTAAGCAACAGCAGAAGATTTCGATTTCGTACATGTATATGAATGTAACATTAATAGAGAATTTGTAAAAAAAAAAAGATGTGCATAAAGATGTAACTAATCAAAAATACATGTAAAAATAACATGTCACATTTTAAAATAATTTAATTCTGGTTGTAATTCACTTTATGATTGTCTGAAAAATTAGCTGATACTGTATAACCAGGGTTATATACGTCACTATATGCTATCAAAAGTATATTTTATTGATGTACATTTACATCTTTACTTGAAGAACTCTCTCTCTCTCTCTCTCTCTCTCTCTCTCTCTCATATATATATATATATATATATATATATATATATATATATATATATATATATATATATATATATATATATATATATATATACATTATCAATATCACAGTTTATATCATATTACGCCTTCAAGGCAAGCTCCCGACGTTGCTGTTGTAGTAATGATTCAGGTAGGTTCGGATTCTCTTGCCATCCCCATTTGGCAAGTTACCTCTGCCAACTGCTTCCACATCTCGTAGAACACTGTCTCCATGCTCCGGCGATGTGGTTTCAAGCTTCAAATTTATCTTCCTGATCCAGGTCGTTGTTCTGCAAGCCAGGATGGCAGAGTCTCATCAGATTGTGCAGGCATATGGCAGTCAAGGCGATGATCTTGGCCCGGTCTGGATCCTGCTGAATCGTGCCCAGCATGCATTTCCAGCATTGTGCTAGGATGCCAAAGATATTTTCCACCACACGACGAGCCTTAGACAGACGATAGTTAAAGATCCTTTCTTTGTTAGTTATGTTGCGGTTGGAGTAGGGCTTTATCATCCAGGACCTGAGAGGAAATGCGTCGTCTCCTACCAAAAAGTACGGGATGGGTCTGTCATCATGTGGCAGGGGCTCTGGAACTGGCAGGCCAAGAGTGTCATTTTCCAATCCATTTCTCAGTGGGCCATGGTTGAAGATCTGGACGTCTGATGAAAAGCTTTGAGTACCAACGTCGGCCCAAATAAACTTGTAATCGGCGTCGACTAAGGCCAGGAAGATGATGCTGAAAAACCCTTTGTAGTTGTAGTAGAGGGTACCAGACCGACATGGGTTTCTTATGGCAACATCTTTCACCATATTTCTGTGCCATTCCTCGCCACTCATCTGGGTTAGTTAGAAAGGCAAACCCTTCGTCTTCATACTCGCCAACGATGGCCTGGCACACCTCTGGGATGAACAATTAGATGGTGTTGTGGGCAACACGGAAGGAATACTGGAGGTTCTTGTTCACTTTTCTGGATTCTTGGAGTAATGCGCTGCAATAGCTCGTAAAACTGGTGGCATTCTCATGTAGTTCAAAACGTCCCCTTGGCATTCTCTCTCTTTCTCCGTCATCAATGTTTCATACCGGCCAAATAGCATGCACCTCTCAATCTATGGCTTGACCCACCAACGTTTTCTATATCTTTCATGTCTTTGTCGACGACGAATAAGTAACGCCTGCACGACCATATGTCTTTGCTTGAGTTCATTTGGTCTGAAAAAGAGATGCTTATACAGGGTTTACATATACTAGTGGCAAAGCATGGGACATTGAAGCTGATAAATCGTGCATAGTAAAACGTCGCAAGATTACATGAGACACGTTAAAGCAACAGTCTCATGGTTGCACAACAAACGCATATAAAGCTGCGATTTATCTTTCGACCTTTAAAAATAGTGCATCACTCTTGCGAGCACACAAAACGTTGTAAGACGCTCGTGCTAATATTATATATATTATTTTCGTGCGTTGAATTGCGAGATATGTGGATCGCATTTGGTCGCGTTTGAATAGTGTGCAGGTCGACTATTTTGAGGAGACTTGATGCAACCACTAAAACGCATGCAACGAATGCGAAACATCGTGCTACGTATGCGAGAGCTCGGAGAGAACTGGTGCAAAACTAAAATTTTTCGATCGCAAGGTGTTGTAATGTGCTCGTGCGCCAATGTTGAAAGGACCTTTAATAATCCTTTATTTTTTCTGCAGTTTGGCATATTTCTTTAAAATTACTTCAGATTTGTATGCTCCGGTAGGTCGTACACATATTCTTGCTCCTGTTATTGCTCTCAATCCCATGTTTGTAGATTCCTAGGACTCTTTTATAAATTTAAAACAATAGATATTAGAGTGTATGTGGTTTAGCGCATTAAAAAGCATTTTCACAATCTGTTTGATACCAATATACGTCGTATCATATGCTTGTATCGTGACGGTTACAGGAATTTTTTATTTATGTTTTGTTTTAATTTACATCCAATTTTAGAGCAACCAAGCTGTACATGCACGATCTTCTTACAATATGTCCATGAATAAAATCATCTTGTCAAACAATTTTACCTGGTATCATAAGGACTTTCCTTTAAACTTGATATATATATTTGAGAACTTTTATTGTTGAGTATCTGAATAATTGAATATTAGATGAATACATTTGCCCTGGGATCCATTTTACAAAATCAAAGTACTCAGAAGTGCAGAGAACCGGGCTCATTAACAGAGTAGGATGAATTTCATACATGAATCACGTTTATATTCTGATGATATTTTAAAACTATCAATATAAATGATAGGACACTGACAGTGAGTTTTCAATCCTAGTACCACGGTCCGATTTTGTCAGAATCAGAATTAAACTGGTACCGAAGCTGAATGTAAACAAACAAGCCAGTCTGGTTCCCTCTGTAGAGAACTACGATAACACTGATTATCAAAAATCCTTATGTTCTTTGAATTAGGACTTAAGTTTTCAAAGTCATTACTATTAATGTTTATTTATATAAATAAAACGTCATTTTATTTTTGTTGCTTTATTTAGCGTTTGTATTAACTCAAAAGCGGTTGAGAGTAAGAACTATATTTTTGCACATAACTTTAAAATGGCGACTATTGGGTTGACTTCCTGCCTTGAACAGGATGACATAAGCCCGGCTTAGAACTTTCTTCTTTAAAAGCTAAAGTAAAATAGGACCTTTTTGGCCCTGACAATTTTGTAAAATCGAAACCACTCAGTTTTGGTTGAAAATACAATATTTTTCACATGGAACCTTGGTGAGCATGTCTCTTTGAAAATCACGCAATTTTCTCTCTAATCAATGTATTATGACGTCATAAAATGCGTCATTTCCCCCACATTTTCTAAATTCCTTTGAAAATGGGCAAAAATTAATTTTTTTCAATGTCTCAGAATATAAACGTGATTCATATATTTTCTGAAGATATGAGGAAAGGTCATTTTATATATGATGTCAACCCAGCTCTTTAGTTCAATGAAAAATAAAATCATATAAAATTTGTTGCATAAAAAATCTTTGAAAGCCCTTTAAAAGTATATGTATTAAAACCATTTTAAATAAATGTAAATAAAAAGTTCATAAACAAATTAACGACAAATTACTTTTTGCTCTTAGTCAGGCCCTGGGCTGAAACAGTCATGTGGTTGTGTTTATTTAGTTGGTTTTCTGTTGCATTATCAGATTAAAACAATGAATGGTTTCTTCCTTATAAGAAATCTTTAAGAAGATTTTTTATTAGCATGAATAACTTGATGGCATAGGATATTTCAACGCTAAACGTTCGTTTAAACATCTTAAACAATTTCAATTAAGTAGCCTTTTTAATGACCGTATAATGGCCAATAATGTCCAATATTTTAATTAAATATAATGTAATAAGTGTTATCGTCATTTATAAGAAAAAAAACGTACTTGTTTCTTTCATCTTAATTGTTTTTCTTCTTTCAGTTGAGACTCATAACATTTGGATTGACACAAATAACGCCGACAAATATTTAGATGTGGAAACAACTTCGGAATACAGAGTTGAAAGGCCATACAGACTCTTTCGTAATCGGGGGGAAAGTCGTGCTGAATATTCGATTAACATACCGTACAGGACCCCTGACCATGACATGAGGTTGACTATAAACCATTGCAGAACAACTGGTCAGGGGTCGGTCGACATTCTAGTAAATGACAAAATATTTCGTAAGGCTTATGGTGGCGCTCAGTGGAGACATTTTGAGGATCAGACTTTTACTATCCCTGTAGATTGGCTGAATGTCGGAACAAACTTACTCTCCATAAGACTAAATAAAGAAAGTCCAGGAGTGTACTGGTTATCTGATGCTATAATTGAGTACTGAAAATAACTTTTAATCGAAGACTGGCACATTTCTCCTAAAACTTCAAGGTGTATTTTATCAAATGTACACTTATACCAAGGAAACAGTTTAACATTACCGGTATCTCTGGCTGTACATTTTATCGATCTACAGAAATGAAATTGAACAGAATGGTCGTAATTGTTTCCCAAACAAAATTTAGAAATTTATTGTTTTTACTCGGTCTTCCGACTTCATGGATTATATTATTCTTCTTTATTTCTTGACATCAAAATTTTAATCATGCGATTTCTCCAAGACAATTACATGTAAATGGATTTGCACCAATTTCAGGAATTACGTGCTGAATATATAAACCGGATCAATCATGGAGAAAATATGAACATATACATCTGGTGCCCATTAACAAGTCATTTCCTGAATTCAAAATGACATTTTGTCCACGGCAAGGGACACCAATTACACACCTTCCGGGATTATAGACTGATGTATAATTTGTTTTTTTTTACCTGTTCTTTGTCTGCACTTCCAGTCCTTCACGAAAGTGCATGTACAGCTGATTTTTAGTCTTTTTTTTTTTTATTATATAATCAGGTTTAAAAGAAAATTATATTAGATTGTCAAAGGTATATTTTGTTTAAAAAATGATATAATCATATTCTAGATATAGATAAATAGTTTTGGTTCAAACTGATATCGATGAAAAAGCTTCAAAAGGTTCAACCTCACAGATTTTTGTTACATTTAAAGATTACTTAAATTTACGTTTTTATTTTCGATATGACGGTTTGAAAGAAAATTGTATTTATCTTTGTGAATGTCAAGAGCATTGTGGCTACATTTACACTTTATCTGATCAAAACTTCCAACTCAAAACTATTAATATTTTGTGTTTGGCAAGAATGAGAAGTTATAGCCTTGGCTTGCACAATAGTAATAAATTATTGTCACAAGTAATAGCTTATAAGAAAATCAGAGAAAAAAAAAAGAGAAGAAAACCTTTTTAAAGAGATGTTCATAAAATGGAAGACATATGTTTTTATAGTATTACTGAATCAATTTTTATCTATGCCACAGATACGTATGGACAGGACATCCCCCCCACCCCCACCCCCCACACCCCCGATATTCAACCACGGAGCTTCTTTGATTTTTTTTTTCTCAAAATTTATGTTTTTTACACTTATTCAACATGTTTGCAATAGGAATAAATAATGAAACCCCCAAAATAATCGCTCAAAAAAAAAATACTATACCATACATTATAAGAGAGAAAGGTAAGCAACTCCGGTTTGTTTACGTTGTACACCCACTGGTCTTTTGGGGTTTAAAAACATGTATTTAATCATTTTCACCTAAAATGTCAGTCCACACTGTCTCTACATATATTTCTGTCTCAGTCCATGCTATAGATTGACTCTGCTTCTAAGAATCCCACAATTTCTCCTTAAAATGCATTCCATTCAGAATATTGAAATTTCCTTAGGTAAACGCAGCGGAAGTGCATAGAGAATGTTTCACTTCTTACGATAACGTCCGAGAGAGTTTTTGCTTTTTTAGTCACTCTCGGGTGTTATCTTAATAGGTAATAGGCAGTAGGTAATTATTTAAGGTAGGATTCTTCTCTGGTTTCTGACTAGATGAAACATTAAAAGTATATTTGCTTATATGGCTTATATATTGAGGTGTAAGGAATTTAAAAGACCATGATATTTTTCTTTCCTCATCACAATTGTACAACTTTAGATAGAAATGGTCAACTGCGTTTGAAAACTAGCAAGGACTATATTTTTGGCGGAATGATGGCGTATGAAAATATCTTCTTTTCTGCCTCTCAAAATTATATTAATAGAACAATGAGTTTAGTAATAATTTTTACACAATCGAAGACTTGGAGAAACTTTGAAATGTAAGTTAGATTAATAATAAGGGATTAAGCTTTCAAAATATATCAAATAATATGATTTTTCAAACAAACTAGAACTTTATTAGCTTTTAAGGTAAGTCACTCCTGAAATTTGTTATATCAAGGATTTTTTGAGAAGTATATTTTGCACAAGTACTCATAAAGTGTAACTCAAAATCGCAAAGAAAATAGGGGGTCAGTGTGCATCGTACTGATCTACGGTACATTTAAGTTGACCTTTTTGCACTTTATCTTTGGTCAATTACTTTAACCCTTATTATATTTGATTAGATGTAAGCATGGCTATAAATATAATCTTATTTTACGTAAAATAGTTTGAATAATATTTATCAATAAACAAATCTTGCAAATTAATGCGCGTAAATTATTGTGTGACCTTTTTGCACTAAAAAACAACATATTTGGGGGTATTAAAAAACTTAATAGGCAATAAAAAATTTTCTTATATCAAACTTTTTACGACTTCGGTGCTGATCAGTCACAAGTATCGAGTAGTTTAAAATAATGAAAGAAAAAGGTGGGGTCAGTGATGTTAATTTTGAAATATTTGTCAAAATATGTGATTTTCAGACAAAAAATGGTGTACATTTTACCTTGACTTCTTTAATATATTTTCATTTTTTGGAAAAGTTTGTTGAGGGAAGGTGTAAAACTTAGTCTAAAAATATAAATTAAGACCTATATTAAATATTTTTAGCAATATCAAAACGGAAAATATTCTCCGAGCAAAAGTATGTGAGTCTAAATTTCCATTACATTTAATTTTATAAATGTGCAGATTTGCAGAATTTTCTGCTAAATATCCTTCCACCAAAAGAAATAGTCCCTAATAAATCTTGCTTCTTTGTAGATTTTTGAGCAGTTTTTTTCATTGAATGTTAAAAATTTACGTTGTTGAATTTAAATATGTTATAAAAATTAAATTTTAATAAGTAGTTTTGAAGTAAGAGCTTCTGCGTGAACTTTTCTAAAAAGCTGACGAGTGACTTACCTTAAACACTTGCTATCAAAGTGCAGATTTGAGCCAAAAATCCATAAAAAGTATTTTTTCTCTCTTAGTAAACGATCAAAAAATTTTGTTTTTGTATCATTTTGTACATTTATAAAACTACTTTATTATATGTGAAAATAAGAAAAAGTTAAATATAGGAAGCATATGAAAATGACGAATATATCCTTGAAAATTAAGAAAAACAGAGAAAATTCGGATTAACCAATATCCAGTTAAGTTAAATTATTTATGTAAATTTGGTAATATCATGCTATAGACCCGATATAGTAATATGTTTTTATGCAAAAAGAACAATCATTAAACTTTTGAAATAGAAGTAGGTATCACATAATTGGCAACTGTTATTTTTTATTCTTAATGTCAAGGAAAAAGATAGTGACCTTGACCTGACCTTGCCTCCAATATAAAACGATCAAATTTAATTTCACTGATACTATCACTTACTGATATTGTCTTCTTGATTCTGTGAAAATTTCATGAATTTTTAAATATTAGAAGTATGAGAAGAATCCTACCTTAAAGGAGAAATTGTGGGATTCTTACGAGATGCAGAGTCAATCCGATAGCATGGACCGAGACA
This sequence comes from Saccostrea cuccullata, assembly GCF_032062105.1. Classification (NCBI taxonomy): domain Eukaryota; kingdom Metazoa; phylum Mollusca; class Bivalvia; order Ostreida; family Ostreidae; genus Saccostrea; species Saccostrea cuccullata. The sequence goes on along the minus strand of NW_026931384.1, from coordinate 1,839 downwards.
GAAATAAATGTAGAGACAGCTTAAATACATGTTTTTAAACCCAGAAAGACCAGTGGAGGTACAACGTAAACAAACCGGAGTTGCTTACCTTTCTCTATTATAATTTATGGTGGAGTATTTTTAGTGGAGCGATTATATTGGTGGTTTGACGATTTATTCCGATTGCAAACATGTTGAATAAGTGTAATAAATAATAATAAATTGTGAAAAAATGTCAAATAAACCCCGGGGTTGAATATGGGGAGGGGGTGTCCTGAAATAATCAAACATTTTCTGAGAGTATATAATGTTATCTGTGCTTACATAAATAATATGATTTTAAGTGGAATGTACATGTAAATATCACATATGCATGAAGTTAATAATGGGATTTTTTATTATTAAATATCAAATAATATTATTAGTATTATATCGAAAGTGGAATGTACATGTGCATATAAACATTATATATGCAAGAAGATAAGAATGGAATTTTTAAATATCAAATTATATTACTGGAATTTATTGAAAGTGGAATGTACATGAAACATTACATCTGCAAGAACTTATCATTTTGTATTATAAAGGATAATTTTTCACCTGCCTGACCCTTGTTGCATATCAAGCAATAAGTGCAAAATTAACGACGATGAGGGATTGTATGTTTCGCTGGAAAAGTGATTTTCACTCGGGCATTTCTTCAAGCATAAATTATGCTTTAATTAAAAACAAAAATATTGCTTTCCCTTTCTGATTAAATTTTACGCTATTTTTACTTTTATTTTATATGAATACAAATCCTGGTATTTTATTAAGTCAATGTCATTTTATGCTTAATGTTAAGGGTTGAAGTGGGAAATGTCAACTGAGAACCTTTACAGATGTTATTTCTTCAATAATGTTCGTAACAAAGTATCTGCATACTCTACATGTAAAAAAAAGGCAATATTGATACACAAATGTGTAGGGTTTTGACTAATTCAGTAACAGTTAGATTGCATGTAACAGCAGATAAATTTTTGTTGAATGTAGAAAATGACGCCAATTTGTTGTTTGTTAACATAAAAATTTATATGAATATAAAATTTGAATATCCTGAGTATACTTATACAATTTATTGCACTATATAGATGTATATCATTAGACCTTAACCTATCTGCTATTTCTTCTGATACTTTTGTAAAGGGAAATAAGACTTTTTCGGTGATTGTATACGGTAAGCGGATAAGCTTAAAATACTGATCCATTAATACAAATTGTAAAATTTAATTACAATGTGAAAGTTAAAAACATTATTATATGATTAAATAATTTCATTCTCTCTGATTGGCTGAGATCCAACTATGTTAGAAAAATACTACGTTGTATTGACCTGCACGTGACGTTCCAGGTCAATACAACGATTTATTTCCTCTACATTGATCTTAAAATAAATAGGGAAATTCCAAATTGATGCAAATCGTTTTGAAAAGCTATGGTTTTTTTATGTGAACAAAACATAAGAGAATATATATTTTCCGGTGAGGGTGGTAAGAGAGGATGCAGGGACCCCCTCCAACACTTTTACTGAACAACAATTTTTTTTTTACATATTGGCAGTCAGTTTTTTCCTGATAATACCTAATCCTTTCAAAATTTATTCTATAAAAAAGACTGACATTATATGCAGTTGATTCTCGTGTAAACCGCCACCTTTTGTAATTTAGAAATCATGGCGGTATAACGAATTTGGCAATGATTCGAATGGCGATAATTCGAGAATTGACTGTATTTCTTTCATGGCACCTACAATTGATTTTAAAAAAGCATTTCAAATTGATACGACTGGTAAGGTTTATTCACATTTTAATTCTGCTTCTC
>NW_026931383.1:0-47522 GCF_032062105.1 Saccostrea cuccullata | reverse complement strand
CTGTTTACAGAAATCTGTGTGCGTTTCACGAGTGTGTTAAATTTTCTAAACCTGTACTTAACACTAAGCGCGAAATGACGATACTCATGAAGGGGTTTTGCTTTCGAACATTTCACTTCTGAGTACACTAATTTTTATGGATAAAAGTATTACAATATTTCATTAATACACACCAAAATTGCCCTTTTCCCTATGTATTTAGAATAAAATTAAAATATATGAAAGTACAATGATGTTTCAATCAAACCCAAAAATTTGAAGTTTCAATAAACTTAAATGAAAAATTTTAAATATATTTTCATGTGAAATGCTATTACAATAAATACGTCGTTACATTATACAGAAATATTAACTTCAAATCTGTGCCTATGCATCTTTAAGGAATGACAACACTTAACGCTGCCTTTTGGGTCTATTTCTGTTGCTTCAATTGCTTTTAAATCTTAAAGATAAACATGAGCTGACTATGTATATATACTAGTCAAAATTTCTAAGTCCCCTCTTTTATCATTTTAAGTTTTTAAAAACCTTAAAATCAATTTACAAGTTGCTTACAATTTTGTCTTTATTTTTCAATATTTACCTGATATGCCCCCCCCCCCCCCAAAAAAAAAAATATAATCGAATGTTGAATTACTCGACCCTGACCGTTTTTGTTAAAAGTATGAAGTGCGAGTTTCATATGTTTTCGGGTGTATCATTCATTTATTTGATAACCATGTGTTCTCCATCTTTAGTTGTTTACGAAAAACAGTAATAAGCTTGAATAAAATGCTGTTTATGTTCGCACAACAACGTGCAAGTAAAGTTGACATGGGCCAAGCTGGTGGTAGTAAAGGAGAGTTGTATTTCCTTCCCCTAAATTTGTTTATTCTATTTAAAAACCTTTGTAAATACCGTCAGAAAGATGAACAAAGCTTAGTGAATTCCTTACAATCATTAAAAATCGCTAGATTTTCAACGAATACCACTACACCATCCTAGTGTTTATCCGATTTATCTGGAAATTCACAGAAACCAGATCCGGAAGTGGCCATGTCAAGGTGTATACACGTACTGCAACGACCTCACATGGGAACTTAGAAATTTTGATTAGTATAGACAGTAAAATGTGGGCGTCCTAATTATCATACGAAAATTGAAGATATTGTGGTGACCCCCGTCTTATAAAACAGATTCGTACATCGTAAATACATACTTTTATTAATTCTTATAGAGTAAAGTTGTAGATTAGATTTTGATCATTCCTTCAGTAAAAGAAAAAAATGTCTGTTTTGAAAGTTTATTTTTACGCATACTTTGCACATCCTTAAGTGCACTCATCCTTTAATGAAAATATATTTTGTTAAGCACTTAGACTACATGCTAAACTTTGGCAACAGTGGTTATGATTTGTTTTAAAACGTAGTTGTAATAATACATGTATGTGTTATTTTTTTTTATCTTTCTTACAGTCGTATAAATGGTAACCCTTTTCATTGTGATTGCGAGCTGAAAAGCTTTGTCCGATTTCTTAAATCAAAGAGAAATGTCTTATACTTTACCAAACGTCCAGAATATGCTTCTCCTAGTGACTTGAAAGGAACTTTACTCACCAATCTATCAGTATCAAACTTAACGTGTTTTCCCAGAGACATTATAAGCACACTTCATCAAACTGAAGCGGAGATGGGAATATCGTCCACGACCTTGTCTGTTTTGGAAACACGCTCTCTGACTACATCTTCTCCGATTAATGCTGATGTTCTCACCACTTCAAAAAGAAATTATTGTGAGTTTATTTTACAGTTTTACTGAATAATTGCATGAACAAATGAAAAATAATAATTATAAAATGAACGAAAGGTATTTGGGTTTATTATAATGAATATAAATTACTTCAAAATTATCTTTCTGTAGCATATATAGTTCATAAATTATGAAAAAAATATGGAGCATAATTATTTAACATGTATTTTAGGATAAAAAAATATTTCTTCATCTATACATATACATGTGACATTGACCCATACTAAAAATGTATTTCAAATAAGGTTGATTACTAAGTATTCAGTAAGTGTACGTATATATCAGGGCCATCGCTCATCTTAAAAGCGTTAAATTTCGAGAAAAAAATAGAGTACATTTTCATTAACCATTTTTACTGTTATCAACTCAGCATGAAGACACGCTGTATACTTTATAAAAGGCTTTACAAAGACAAAACCCACTGAATACATTTTAATTTATCTTTGTTCTGATTTAACTTGCAAGATATACATTCTTAATACTATTACTGCCCCTAAAACATAAAAAGAAGAAAGAATATTAAACTGTATGTAATCGTCAACAATATCAACTTTCATAGTTTTCTAATAGTAAGTATTTTTACTAAACACATCGATGATTTTAGTATAGAATGAGACATTGGAAACGAACATACATTCTTTTGTCGTTTTAATGACCTTGGTTGACTTATTTATTGAGCAATCTAAAATTACAACCGTAAAATGACGCCAGAAGATCACAGAAGGTACCGGTTTGGTTGCTTTCATATAAGCCAACCCAATGGTAAGTATTAAATCGGTGATTTTGTATTGACAAAATACTGCTTCTTGTAGACTTATCAATAATTGTTTTTGTTTTAAGCTGATGGAACAAGCTAGTTATTTATTTATGTCGAAGATAAGATAAAAAAGTCGTCATTCAGAAGGTTTTCATTAATACTAGTTCTTATTTCTTTAACATATATTTTTCTACAGATTCCCAAGTTTGAAAACAAACAGTTTGAGAGACGATTGATAAATGGTGTCCTGTAGCATTTCAAGAAACTAGATCCATGTTAAAAGTATCATCACCATTTGTTCATAGACGTGGTAAACGATTACACTATCCTCAAAATTTCAGACCCATGACATGTTAAATTTTTGAATTGCAAACTGCATTCCCATGATTGCCAAATTATTAAGATTTAGATTATGCGAACACAACAATACAACGCGCAAGGTATGGTCTAGTGGCTCATGTTTGCTTTGCTTTAATTTGTATTGTTTAATGGACTTCTGATCTTGAATACTGTTCGTAATCTCCATATTAATATATTACAACGGGCTTGACGATTATGATTCCCTGCCTTCTCTTACATGTTTCATGTCTTCAAGTACTTCTATTTCTCCCTATAACCTTATAGATTTCCTTTACTCCTTCATAAACATCAATTCATCACCTTCTTATCCATCACAACCAAAATCATTTACACTTAATGTGGAGCGTGGCTTAGGAGATTTGATCGTGTGAAAGGATAACTTTTTAGAAACAGATGGTATAGTCCCCGTAGGAAATATTGTTTGCTTTTTCTTTAAATATTGCTCATATTCTCTCTTTTTTCTCTTCCACCGATTACTTTGACAGAAGAACAATATATTCTTTTGACTCTTTGATTATCATGGATATTGATGGAAATTTTAAAGCTTTAACAATTGTCCTTGTTATGCAGTTCGCCAGAATATTTGGAAAAGAAGCCGCTTTCGGTGAGTAATTGTGGGATTTTAAACGAGTCAAAGGGAATTCTAAGCATTGCGTTGCTTCTGATTCAACATTCCAAATAAACTGAGAAATATACTCTTCAAAACAATTTTGCACTACCATTGCATGTTTGGCTTTAGATTTTGATGTACCGGTGACGATTTTAATCGTATTCATTTGTAAGATTTAATTTATTTAGACATGATATCGAAATACAACTATAAAAATCATTAGATGCAGTCAAATGTAAGTCTATATAATATTAGTTCTATAGTTAAAAAAATTGAAAGCCCCTCTTTTTAAAGAACACTCACTTATAAAATTTTGTTCCTAAGAAAATATAAAAATTGATTAAAAAAGGAGATGTATATTTCCGATATTATATAAAGCTTTCCCGAAGATAATAAAATGATATAAAGAATTGCGACAGGAAATAAAATTCAATGATTGATAAAAGATTAATATATTTTTATTCGAAAATTCAGCTAAACAATCATTCTTGTTGAATCGTTACATCATTTATAAATAATATTTTCGATCGAGGCCGATCCTTTCGATTTGGGCTCAGGTACCGTTCACAATTGTGTGATTTCGATGTATTGGGATTGAATCAGAAAGCCTTGAGTTTCAAATGCTTTGTTCGTAAAAATTGGAAGAGTGGAATACAGATTATCTACAAAAGATATACGAATAATAGCGTTTAAAACAACATACACACTGGAAAACACTGACGATTTAGTGCAATGTTCGCCAATTATCACACACTTACATAAATTGGAAAAAAAGATAAGTGATAGTCTTAATTACAAAATATGTTTCAAAACCACACAACCATATAAAAATAAATATATGAGTTTATGGTACATACATACGCCTTATATATTGCATAGATCTACATGTTCAGAAGTTATGCAAGGAGAATTCCTCCCTCATGCTGCCTCATCCCAGGGAATGTCAGCTATATTACGACTGTTCCACCAATTACAATTCCCTCCCTCCTAATTTTGTGCAGCACATGAGAGAGTGTCCCTTTCCGGATCTTTTTTCATTACAGACTTTGAGATGCGAGGACTACAGACATGTCATGTGACATGCGCAGAGAGAAAGGAATATAAAACTGCATGTAAGTATAATTATGTACATTAATAAAAATTTGATAGTAAGCAAAACAGAAATTTTGATTATATTGATAATGTCTTTCGTGGGACATGTTAACATTTTTTAATTGTATAGAGTAAAAGAGCGGACGAAAATCAGAGGCCAAAAACTGAATGTGAATACAAAAATAAATACGTGTAATATTTAATAGCCTTACATGGGACACAATCATTGTCATATTCTTTAAAGTAAAGTCGCGATATATACCTAACCGATTGTTTTACATGAGAAACAATGTATTTTGAGAGTAAAACATGAAATCTGCAAGATACATTATATTTTTTCTAGCAGTATACGCAGTGCACTATACAATTCTTTTTTCCAAGTTCATAATCATCATTTATTTGTTTTAAATAGGTAAATATCGTGCAAATCAACTCAACATCTATCACGTGATGTGTGTAGTAAACGATGTTAAAGCACAGGAAACAATTTCTCCGGGAATTCTGGGAAAATCTCTGGACGCCCCACAGGGGAGCAAGGATATGAAGGATAACGCGTTTATAAATCCTAACTCACTGGTTAACTCTCGGCTATCATTAGATGCACTTAAGAAAGATTTATGCAGCAATTGAGTGTCTTGTTTTTAGTATAATTTTTTAATTGATTTTATTTCATGTTTGTCATGATAAATCAGGCATCTTTAAATCGATGACTTGAATGAAACCAGGGCTTAATCATAGCTTTTTGAAGTAGAGATTTTTAGGTACTTTAATGTTTGATCATTTAAATCCCACTTAAAGATGTATATATGCGTGTACCTGTTCGAGATACATTAATTTCAGAAATATGCATTTAATGTACGACTTGTATTTTGCTATTAGAAGTGTGTCAGAAATATAATTGATACAAGAAAAAGCATCTCAAAATTGCCAAATGTTTTGTGTCATTATATATTTTTCGTTTCAGGATAATGTCTTTGGAACAAATAGATATTGCAGAAGGTTATAATTAAGATGAATCCTTAAGGTGAAACCATTCAAATCAAACTTTGGTTGTATTTTTCTTTTCAAGAAAACCATTTATTTTGAAGAAGATCTAGAGAAGAAAGATATTATCAAGAAGTGTCTGTTTCATCTTTTAATAAAAGAAAACGAAAATGATAATGATACACTGTACAAAAAAGTATTTTCATCCATGAAAGGTTAACATCTATAGCCGGCAGAAGGATAAAACGTACGCTTAACTAGGACCTTGGGTTCCCCGCAAATAGTTCGTCATTTTGCGTAGTAATAAAATATTTTAGGAACTCTTCAGACATTAGAGGCACAAAAGTAAATTCATCGATATCAATAGAGAGACCTTAGGTCACCTTAAATATTGATCGAATTTAGAATATAGACAGTTTTCTTTGTCTTACTCCAAAATAATCATATTCATAACTTTATACAGATCTACTTTCCAATATATATATATTAGCAGAAATTAATATATTTCAACGTATATACGTGGAAGTAATAAGGGGGACCAGAGGACACCTTATATGATACAACATTAGGGGGACTAGAGGTCACCTTATATTGTACATCAGTAGGGGGCCCAGAGGTCACTTTACATTGTACATCATTAGGGGGAATAGAAGTTTCCTTATATTGAACATCAGTAGGGGGACCAGAAGACACCTTATATTGTACATCAGTAGGGGGACCAGAGGACACCTTATACTGTACACCAGTAGGGGGACCACAGGACACCTTATTTTGTACATCATTTGGGAGACCAGAAGTCAACTTATATTGTACATCAGTACAGGGACCAGTGGCCACCTTAAATTGTAATGTATATCAATAGAGGGAACAAAGATCACCTCATAATGTACATCAGTAGAGGGACCAGAGGTCACCTTATATTGTACATCATTAGGGGGACAAGAGGACCTCTTATATTGTACATCATAAGGGGGCCTTGAGGACACCTTATAATGTACATCATTAGGGGGACCAGAGGACATCTTATATTGTACATCATTAGGGGTCCAGAGGACTCCTTATTTTGTACATCAGTAAGGAGACTAGAGGTCACCTTTTATTGTACATCAGTAGGGGGGGCAGAGGTCATCTTATAGTGTACATCAGCAGGGGGACTAAAGGTTACCTTGTACGGGAGCTGTTCGGAAAGAAACAAAAGACGCTTTTCAATAATTAAGTCTTAATGATTTAACCTTATTGTATCTTTTATTGTACATCATTAGGGGGGCTAGAGGTCCCTTTGTATACTGGATTATGACAGATCCTATTATTTCCTGGACTTGTTTCGTCCTTCTGGAAGGAGTTTTTCCAAGTTTGGAAAATGAAACAAGTCAAAAGGCGAAAGGTTTGGCGAATATTGTTATTGTGGAAGAATATTAACTGTCCGTTTATCCCCAAGACTCCAAGACTCCTTTACTCTTCAGGGCGTGCGGGTTTGGACGCTGTCATGAAAAAATCTAATGTAGTGGTTTCATGATTTTCATTAACCTTTTCATTTTTTTTGCAAAATATTTGCTCTCTAGATTCCTCCAGAAATTACACTGCCTTTCCGAATACAAATTTGAACAACAAGACCACTAATATTTAAGAAAATTGCATATAAATTTGTCTTTGTGCTCTTAAGCTTGCAATTCTTTGCTCTTCTCAAACCTTTGCTGTTTTTGACAAGTACATCTTATTGTAAATTTTGTTTTGAGAGTTTTAAACAATAAAATCACGTTTCAGTATCTGTTTGAAATTCAAACAGACGTGGATAATTACGAGGGGTGATCAAAAAGCTCGCGAACTAATTGAATAACTTCTATTTAAGAAACAATATTTGGTTTTAGCGTTGATTATTGCGCGGACCCTGAGGTCCACGCAGTAAATATATCAGAGAGGTTAAACTTAATGCCATGGGCAAAAGAGAAGCCACGCATGCGCGAGAATGCTGGAGCGTTGGCACCTTAGATATAACTTGCCCGTAGAATAGTTCGCCCTATTCAAATCAAAATATGCCATTCATTGGAAAATCCTGCTTTTAAATCCGCATATCGCATTTACATATTCATTGGCGGATCCGAATTTCCCTCACATACATATTTTTTTATATACAAATTTAACTTTGATTCTATGGTACAAACATTTTAAAAAGTAGGAAGAACTTGCAGTATATAAGATACATGTAACTTAAGAGCTTGAATGAAAAACGTCATTCAACGACTATAGTTCTAGCTTTTAAAAGTTAGAACAAGTTTTCACCGGCATTAGTTTTGTGCATCAAGACTCGCGAAATAATTTTAATTCCAGCAATCCAATACCGTTTGATAGAGGTCTATATATACTCAACAAAAAAAGTTAAGGGTTATGTAAAATATACTGTAGTTGAGTAAAGGAAATTTCAATTCTGAAACTTATTATAAATTGATGTGATGATTCAAAATTCCGTGTGGATTTTAATGATGGAAGGTGATGATTGTGTTCAGAAGAATGAACTTTTTAGTGACTGTTGCGTGGCCCAACATGATGGTTTTGGTGGAGGTTCTTTTATGTTGTGGGGAGGCATTTCTATTCAGAGGTCCACGGAGTTGTACATCATCAGAAATGGAGCACCGACCGGTATCAGATACTAAAATGATATCCTTCAGCCAATTGCGAGAACATAGGCCGATGCAATAGGAACAGAATTTGTTTTAATGGATGATAACGCCAGGCCAAATAGGGCAAACATAGTGAACCAGTATCTTGAGACAGAGACTATTTATAGAATATGGTGGCCCTCGAAGTCACCATACTGCAATCTTATTGAACATGTCTGGGATGTTCTTCAGAGGCAAATTCAGCAGCGGTATCCTGCTCCATGTTATACCAATGGACCTGAAGTTGCTCTTTCAGAGGAATTGGATCGGATACTACAAAGAACCGTCCGTTCACTCATTCGAAGTTTCCCAAGGCGATACAGGGCTGTTATTCAGACAAGGGGAGGCCAAACCAAGTTTTGAGAGTTGTTTGATAATTGTCAGTTTTGAATTAAACAAAGCATGCAATTACTGTATGTGGAAATTCACTTTGAATAGGAGGGTATCCATAATTGGTACTCTTGTTCTTCTGTCCAAGTGAACAATTCCCATTAGTTTTTTTTATCAAATGTGTAGGAACTTTACAGAGGAAATTATGTAATTTATTTTGAATAAATTTACATTTATGACATTTTTCGATGTAAAAATTATAAATGAAGGATTTGATAACCCTTAACTTTTTTTGTTGAGTATATATCAACGGCTTTAAATGTGTGTGTGTGTGTGTGTGTGTGGGGTGGGGGGGGGGGCGAAAAAAAATATCTGCTTGCTACAGAGCCTTGATACACGTGAACCATCAGATCTCTATTTTTCCCCTGATAGATTTCTTCCGCATAAATCCAGAACAGGTGTCAAGTCCCAGACGTTATGGGTTACATGTATCATAAAAGCCCGAGTTTTGAAACCGTCAAAACTAAAGGCCGCTTATCGGAGATAAAATTTAATAATTTTGCTTTGAGACTACAATCAGTCATAAGTAGGCAGATCATTGTGGAAAATGTGAACAAACCTACATGAATATTCACTACACCTAGAAAATTTCTTAATTGAATTTCGGTTAGAAAAACATGCATATGGTCCACGTATTGCAGTCCTTTTTTAAAGGACAGCAACTTGTATTTTAAATAAGTCCTCTCCAATTTTATTGCACATCTGCCACCGTTCTGCTTATGCACGAATCACGTGCACGTGATATAGGTGGTCACGTGACACCCTCCGTAGCGTTCTTTCACAAAAGTTGAAAGATTTTTCTGACTTTTATATTTCTTTCCATGTAAGTTAATTTTTTATAACAAAAACAGTTTATTTGTCAGAAATGGTCAAATCTCGACAATAGAATTGGTGAATTAGTGTATCCTTTCCAAAAATAAGCATGGCGACCATCAAAACTCAAATCTGCTGTCTCGGGAGAGACGTTTGTTCAAGGTGTACAGAGAATGGGTGACTCCTTTTTATCATATCTTATATGTTTTAAATCTTAAATGAACGATATCTTAGGAATTTAATAATTATATTATTGCTGAAATATTCAACCATTTTTCAAAGTGTAAATTGAAGGTCTTGGATAGCAAATTGCTTAATTAAAAACACATCTCTTTTCAAACTTGGTTTCACTGGGCAAAATTACAAGTGCCATTTTTTACCATCTGCCTTCCTTCACTAAAACGATCAATCCAAACATTGATTGAATTTATAGGAAGTTATTTGTTTTAATAAACTATTCAAATAAATTTATTATACGCTATTTCGAAGGGATTTCTAAGATAGCCATAAACTACGCAGTCGTTTGTTGAACGAGTTTGACCGAGAAAAGCATTTTTGTCAAACGTTACGTACATAGCGACGTCATTTCCACATTGTTACATCACAAACAAGGAGCAAAACTTTTTTCATCATATGCTATTTAAAGAACTTGTGTACGGCTATGTGAATACCAATTTTTCTTCTAATCTGAATTGTGGTTTTGTAGATATAGAGATAGTTCGCGAACTTTTTGATCACCCCTCGTACAATTACTGATATTTTAAATAATTGTTTAGATATTCTTACACGCAGTCATTTTCACTCATTTTTAAGGGGACGAAGTATGTATGGTCACGTGACTCAGTTTAATTACGCCATAGTCTCTTATAAAATATTACAAAACCAGATTGAAACCACAGTATTTGGGAAAAAATGACTGATTGTTTGAGTTCACCATCTTGTATAAAAATATTTAAAAACATTCAAACTTTCTTGTCAATATTTTTAAATTACGGAATAGATTGATCCACTCATCTGTTTCCCTACGTTGCGCGTCCAACAGTAAGACTACATACAAGGTAAAACACGGGTTAGTATTATATCATAAAAACGGATCATGTTCAGTTCATTGTGGGATATTTTATGAATTACAGAACACAAAAAATATTTTACATGGATGTTGACGGAAATATATTGTAGTTATGTCTTACTTAGCTTATTTTGAAAATATGTGACGTCATAGTAGGGTTTTCCCCTACTCGAGAAATGTAAAACATGACATGTTTTTCTCATGCTTATGTCTTGTTTAACTATGTCCTGTGAAATTTTGAGCTCAGCTTCACCAATCGATATCTTTGCAGTTAATCAATAACATGACGAACTTGCATTACGAAGTAATTTTTCAAATATTGAATGATAGGATTTTTTGTAAATTAATTTTTGGTCGTTTAAGTTGTCTTTATAAGGACGTAATGTGACAAAAGAATCTTGCTTTTTCGAATTTTTAACCCTATTCATACTCTGAAATATTTTAAAAGACACGTGTTCGCTGACATATTTTTATCTGTGCTGAAAAAATTCCATTATGGACCGAGTATACGGAGAATCAATACTTCACTCAGACACTGTGGGGCATAGTATTTGTCACCCAATATCTCAGAAATAAGTCTAGAAACCTAGTGATATATCTTCTTTAAGGTTTGAGGGACATACATGTACTAAATAAGAGAAATACAAAATATGAAGAAAAAAAAATGAATGACAGGTATTTTTTCAGCTAAAGGTCCTTCATCCCCTTAAACCACAGGATGGCTTTTGAGTACTAAGCTTTTTTTTTACTGGCAAACGTTTCTTTAAAACAGTGTGAGCTACTCCGGAAATGATGTCTATCAAATTTGCTATGTGTCGTTTAATCAATCATACATCATCAGTGATTATTTGTTGAAATTTGGCAAACAGTACATTACTTGTTTAATTTTTCGTTTGCAAGGACGGTATCCATTTTTGATGCCCATTATCAATTTTTTTTTTCATTGAAATCCACCTGCTCAATTATCTATAAAACAGACATTGCTTGCTGTAAATTTTAAATATTTCAGTGAGTATTTCTTTGGGATTATTAACAAATTTTACAGCAGCTTTAATGAACAGTTTAATTTCACTCTAGTTTACTGATTCTTTACCATTCATTTATATTTTACATCAATAAGAAGACTAGAAGTCATTGTATATTGTATATCAACAAGGAGACCAGGAGAAGACTAATAATTTACATAAATATTGAGAACAAAGGATTCCTTATTTGGTTACCTGAATCAACTCATGTGACTTATTGCTCTCTGGTTTTTAGCCGGGCTTAATGCCCAAAGAGCAATTGCCGGCTTATGTGATCCTGTTCAAGGCAGGAAGTCAACCCCAAAGTCGCCATTTTAAAGTTACGAGTAAAAATATAGTTCTTGCTCTCAACCGCTATTGAGATAATACAAACGCTAAATAAAGCAACAAAAATAAAACGAAGTTTTATCTATATAAATAAACATTACTAATAATTACAACTTCAGTCCTAAGTCAAAGAACATAGTTTATTAGCGTAAGGATTTTGATAATCAGTGTTATCGTAGTTCTCTACACATATGATGTAAAGCAGGAGAGGGAATCAGACTGATCTGTTTGTTTACATTCAGCTGCGGCAGATTAATTCTGATTCTGACAAAATTTATCTATTTATCTGTCAAAATTGGACCGTGGTATTACATGTAGGATTGAAAAACTCACTGTCAGTGTCTTATCATTTATATTGATAGTTTTAAAATATTTTTTTCATCAGTATATAAACGTGATTCATGTGAGAAATTCATTCAATTCTGTAAATGAGCTCGGCTTTCTGTACTTCTGAGTACTTTGATTTTTTTTCTGGCGTCGTGCGCTGTTCATTGTGCACGATAGATAGTGCATTGCTGGGTTCTGTATATTCTATCCTAAATCAAAAATTCTCGGGATTCGATTGAGCGGGGGGATTTGTTGACTTTGGAATAATACAGCTAATCTCAGCGATTAAGACTACCGTCGGAAGGGTTGACTAATAATGCTATGAAAAAATAAATGCTCTGGTGAACTCAATGCACAGGAAAATCGAGTTTGTTACTGATACGAAAGGGAGATTATGAGAATTTTTAGTTTTATTTTTTTGGGGGGGGTCACCATATTGATATCAATATCTCAGGAACTATCACTCAAAATCGCACAAAATTTTGGTAACTTGTTGATTTAAGATGAATTAAAATGTGTGATAAAAATGCTGAAAAACATATTTGAAAAAATTGTATTAATTTAACTCAAAAGTTTAATATGCGTATCTTAATCCTTTCAGTATATATACCCTTCAGAAATCTAATTACATAATCTTTCTCGTTTCAAATTTTAGATGAAAAGAATTGTATTTGATTGAAAAATTTTTACTTTATTAAACATGGGAAAGTCTAGATTTTTTTGTTTGTTTAAAAACCATACACAGAATCCGCGTCTAAAAAAAATCCAAGATGGCGTCAACAATAAATAACAACTATGACATATAGATTCTACATGATTTATTTCTTTAAGACAAACAAATGAGATTTCCACCCATTTTATCCCGTATTGAATACATATTTTCTCCATCACATTTATTTCCTGCCACAGTGAAATAACTTTTGTCCTTTAGGGATAGGTTAGGAAACTGTAAGGCTTTCCGAAATAATCAAACAGGTCAGGCTCACTCCGTGCCATTTCTGGAGCAGAGTTTTTTTTCATCCGTTGACATAGGAAATGTATAGCTAGTCTCCCCACGGTCGCATGAT
This sequence comes from Saccostrea cuccullata, assembly GCF_032062105.1. Lineage (NCBI taxonomy): Eukaryota > Metazoa > Mollusca > Bivalvia > Ostreida > Ostreidae > Saccostrea > Saccostrea cuccullata. Next base: position 34,256 of record NW_026931383.1, on the reverse strand, counting down.
GTGATAAAGCCAGTCATTGTAACCACAGATCATTGTGGTCGCTTTCTGAAATACTTGTTCTGCCTCCAGGGGGGAGAGCTTCTTGGTTTTTCTCTATCCATGGCACTAAACAATCATACCCATATAAAATCAGAGAGTGAGTGTGTGAAAGTATTGACACGATAGTTAATTGTGAAGAAAGGACAAGGATTTTCTTCTCATTTATTTCCCCTAGAGACGTACACATTACGCACCGTTCAGTGACTCAGAAAAAAAGTAGGTAAAGCGAGCGAGGTGAATAGCGCGAGGGGACAAACGTAAGTCACACCTATTTATGCACACGGTCTTATAGATCCAAAAGGTATATAAAACAGAGCTGGATATTAAGGATCAGTCTTCGTAGGCACTTAGAACTTGACAGAGGTAAAAATATGGCACAGGCAATGATGAATTCGTGGGAGATTTATGTTCCACCAAGAAATGAAGAACTAAATTATGCTTTACCAACCATATGCATGCCTCGGACACAGGACCCAATCGGATTTGATTTGGGAAAGTATAATCTTCCAGAATACATGAGTAAAGAAGATATGAGCATCTTGACTACAACTCTGGATGGTATTGTCAACATGATATGCTTACTGACCTGAAAAACTACAACACCAGTGAATTTCGTCTGATCCATGGGAGGTTGTCCAGATTAGAAGTTAAAGTCACCAACATGCAAGAGAAAATGAGATGAAGAGTCACTTAGTGTTTCCAAGAAGTTTTAATATTTGTTCCTATCATTTATAGATCTGATTTTCGCATTCCTGCAGAAAAAATGAATAAATAATGGGAATATATACTTGGAAGGATTGTTTGAAATTAAAATTGAAACATGTTCCCTGTCAATTTAAAAGAAAAAGAAACTACTGTCGGCACATGTATATTTTAAAATACTGTTGATTAATAGCATCTATTAATTTAAAGAATAGATGCACTTATTTTATGAGGAAAACCTTGTTGCTGCTATTTGAGTTGGGTTAGCTTGAATATAATTTAGATCGGGTTCGGGATATCTCAAATTCCCCCTCTTTGCCCTGGATCCTAAAACGAAAGGTACACGAATTTTGTAGCAGACAGAATTTTCAAAAAATATGCTTTCAATCACGATTGTTTCTTAAATAATTTCATGAAATAGTATAGACAAATATCTGATTTGATGATTAGATGCATGGATGGATTATTCTTTTTCGCAAAAATGCGAGATTAGCTTGGATTGAAATATTTTATATCGGCATACATGTGGCATTATTTGCGTTAAAACTAGGTTACGTTTTAGTTTTACAACCAAACATAAATCAGATTTAGGAATATTTTTTGTAATTATATATTTTAAAATTTGAATCGTGAAATTAAAAAAAAAAAAAAAAAAAAAAGTGGGAGGGGGGTTCGTAATAGCAGTAAAAGTGATCAAAACATTACAATCGGTGTCTATCAATTTTCGCAGCCTTTATTCAATTGAACATTCTCAATTTATACAATGAGGAAATTTTTAAGTGCATTTTGCAATAGAGTGCATTAAATAAAGAAAGAAAGGAATAATAAATAAAATAATGAATAAATTAAATAAATAACCGGGGGGGGGGGGGGGGGGGGGGGGGGGGGGGGGCTCAGAAGCTAAGTTATACCATTTCCAACTTTGAGGACTAACAGGGAATATTCAAATATTGTAAGTTGTATGGGTAATGTTCAATTTAAATCGGGCTATATGTTATTATCATGCAATAGGAACTTAGTTCATGTTTGGCTAAAATAATGCCCTCCACATTAAACAAAACAATAAACCAATGAGACAAGCCAATGCTTTATTTCAAACTTCAGAGTTGATGTACTCTTAAAATTAAATTCAGAGATTCTCAAGTGTGTAATTGCCCCTTGGCTCCTTTTGGCAATTAAATTAAAAAAAAAATAAATAAAAAAAATTATAAAATAATAATAATAATAATAATAATAATAAAATTCATTGGCAATCAAAGGAAGCTCACTTACTCATTGAGAGTTTTAGTTGTGTAATTATTCGTACAATGAATTTGACAGTACAATCTGACTCAAGGGTATTCGCTTTAGCATTTTAGGGACATGGACTTATCCCCTGTTATTGATGCAAACCATTTCATTCCTGCTCATGCATTCTTCATTTCTAAGGCTATAACCATTAGGAATAAAGGAATTGATACTTTTATTTATCTGGGGTTTAGGGTAAATTAGGAGTAGACTTATTAATTAAGGAAAATGACAAATCATTGCGCGAATTATGTTGAAGAACATAATCTTCTGTATGCTATAACCAGTTGCTTAAATCAGAAATTCTCTTCTTTTAGCTAGGGTAAGTATTTAAGGTTTGTAGGTGTGCTGGTGACCCAGAAAAATAGTAACTGAATCATGTACTATCAATTATTCCTTCTCAACTACTGACAAGGTTAACTAAATATGGTTTCAAATAAAAGGGATTCACTTCAAAATTAACAAAATATACTGGGTAAAATATTCCGGCTTAATTCTTGTGTTTACTCAAAATTTTGTCTGCCTTTTTACACATATATCTATACTTGATAATTTTATTTTATTGGTTAGAGAATAAAGTTCATGGAATATTTACATCAGATGAGAATACTAAAACATTAGGGTTGAAAGTATGACTGATAAACTTTGGACATTCAAATTCATAACACATAGATAGGGGAGAAACATGCAATTTATTCAATTTTGGGGAATAAAAGGGAATTTTATTGTTAGACAATTCATGTCAGACTCTTAGCTTCAAAAAAAAAAAAATCTTTAGGAAAAGTATGAATTGGATAGGGTTTTCAGGAGAAGAGTGTATTATACACCTACTAGGGAGAGCTGCATATGAGGCCATCATGACATTGGAATAAAACAGATTTGGGAGTAAGATTTATAATTGCAAGATCCAGTGTACTAAGGTAATCAAGTCAAGTACACACAAATATAAACCGATAAAACATGTAGTATGGATATTTTAAGGACTAAAGCACAATTTTTGTTTCAGTAGTCAATTATTGATAAACAAGAAGGCGGACATTATGTAAAGGACTTCAATTTTGAATTGATTTCATTACTACATTAACTTCATCTGTTTTTAATATATACAAAGATTTTGCCAGTTGATGTGATGTATTTCACAATGGCAATTTTCTTTGGTCTCAATTTAGTATTGTGATCAGACATCTAAACTTGATAAGCATGATATAAGCTTGTGGATTTCATTCAAGATATCAGAGAGTAAATTTAATTTTATTGCTTATCCGATATTCAACAAAACAGTGGATACCCCTACTTATAAGATCCAGGGGTAGAAACATTCTAAATTTAACCTATTGGAATTTCACAAACAGCTTCAGTCAGGGAGAAATTGTAGGAAATACAAAGCTATTGTTATTTATGGATTAGAAATTATAGCATTTGTCAAAATTTTCCACTAATTATATTAGATTCATGACAGTTAAACATATCAGTCATACAGAATCAACAGCAAAATATTCTATTTCTCTGATTTTCTCAGTCATAAGCTTTAATGTATGACAAATGTTAAAATGATTCACAGTACTTTTCATACATTTAGGAAAGTGAAGTACAGTACTGTTTGTAATTTAGGAATAATGCAGTGTCAGGCTAGGTCAACACAATAATTCCTATTTATATTTTAAATACAGGGATAATTAAAATACATGTGTAATCATTATTCTTGCAAGCCAGTCTGATAGGGGAAAGGGGTTTTGCTCTGTGTGTGAGCCATTTATTAGTAATACTTGTCCTGTTTCTATCATAGTTCAAGCAAGTGAAGTTACACTATTATTCTAATATGTTTAGATCTGTAAATTGTCATTAGACGTGAACTTTAAAAAGTTCTAGATTCCTGATACATTTAATTTAGTAGCTGTAAATATCCAGTTTATGATGTATAGGCTCACAGCTCAGTTATACTGATTAGTTTGGTGAAAAAAGCAATGATTAGAATAGAGGTAAGAAGTAAGAACAGATGTCATGATAATAAAATTAAGATATGATGAGAAGTAAAGTCATTTTCTGTTTTTATTATGAACATTAAAAAGATAGCATATCAAGTATCATTATGAAGTATAATTTCAAGATACCATTTGGAGTCATTGTTGGGAGTAAAACATTGAATGCTGCAACACCTTGTGTTACTTGTAATACATGTGAGTACTATAAGCCTGGAGAGTTGATTCTCATGTAGAAGCTAACCTATTATAATACAATTAACATGATTTATTTCCATAGATAATCTTACATGATAAGTTAAATAGGTTTTGTCTAGAACAATGTTGCTTAAACTTGCCAGAATAAATTCATACATGCAGCTATTGAAATGAGGAGGGTAGATCAGGATCAGCCATTTTTATTATGGGACGATATTTTGTCTGCGTATAAATGTTTCTTAACATTTTGGTACTTGTAATTTTTTCATGTTTAAAACATGATCTATTTTGCTATGAAATAATCCAATGTAAGATAATATAAAAACTTATGCTTAATTTCTCTTAACTTTACATACATATGTATTTAAAACATCAATTGAAGCAAATTGCATAATTTCAGTCAATTTATTATACAGATGTATTCAACAAAGGAAACATGGGGGGTCTAGAGTTATTTTCTTGGGGTTTATTTAAGTTTCCCAAGTAAATAGGTAAAAATTTAGGGCGGTTGGTCGTGGGTCAGTTGAATGCGGCTTCCCCATTTTATGGGGTGACCGAAACCTATGGATTCCAAAGGTTTCGGCCATATGGCGTTTGCGCCGAGCCATTCAACTGATGCTATAATTCATTGTGCTGCGGCTGCTTAAAACAAACTCATTTACTGTGAAAATGTGTGCTGCTTTCAACAAATGAATGAATTGGTCTGCTTTGCTTGCTTGAAACAAACTCAATTGCTGTGCAAAATGTGTATTGCTTCCAACAAATTTCATGCACTGTGCTTTGCTTGCTAAAATATCTTTAGTAACGTTCGCGGTTTGATAACCCGGAACGATAACAACATACATGTAAACTTGTAAAGTTTATTTAAAATACATGTACATAAAATTTAATTGTAAGGTTAATTACAGTTCGCGGTGCACCCGGAACGGCCATTATTCTGCTTATTATAAGTACATGTACATGTAATATTATGCTTTCATGTTGCTTGCTGCTGCTGCTGCTTGTTGTAGTTTGGGGTCGCCCTTTACGCTTGGCGACCCCTTGCCGCTTTTAAATATGCAACGACCAACAATCGCCAATATCAAAATAAACGTGTATAAAGTCATGTTTGTTTTATTTTCCTCTATATAAATAATGACTGTTTTGATGTTCGGTATAAGACTGATATCCTTTTGTTACAATACATTTTAAATATTTAATTAAAATATATACTGAAAACACTGCCTATAAGAATTCGATTTTGCCTATAAGAATTCGATTTCGAGAGAAAAGGTGCTTGGGGGGGGGGGGGGGCTCTTAATTATACTGAATGGCAAACATATATTTAGGTAGTACGATGAAGGAAGGAATTTTCCCTCTCTAATAATATACTTAAGGTAAAGTAGAAAAAAAAATTATGTAGGCCTATTACATTTTAAACAGTTTAAAATTTAACATTACGCTATCGATTTAATTAGCTCTAAAGATAATAAATTAACTGAACATCTGCCATGCAGTACTGTTCATAATTCAGACCTACGTGTAGTTCTAATATATTTTCGTGCTTTTTTTTAAATACGTGTTAGAAATAATTTTTTTTGTAATATAAATATATAAGAATAAATTTTTTCAAACAACTCCCAGTTCAAAGATGCGTACATGCGTAACTGTTCAAAACTTCAGTGTTTAGGTCGCATGCGATTACAAAAAGGAAGCTGTAGAAAAATGACCTGAATTATTTTTTCATTACTTTTGGTCTCATTTTCAATATTGTAAAAGTAAACCCAGGTTTGTATAATTCGACGATGGAAAAATCATTTTTCAACAGTTATCTTGGATGCAACCCTGGATCAACGTCTAATTTTTTTTCTTACATTGCTGGAAATTCCCATGATCAAATTCTTATTATCAGCTAATTTTGGCTATTTATGCAAGAGTTGTATAGGGAAGGAAACCGAAATTGTACTTCACTCTCAACAAGAATTATAGATAAATTACTTTTTATAACTGTAGTGAAACTTGTCCTGTTTTTTTAGTTACTGTAATTTTCCTGTTTTTCTCATTTTAGATGAACAAATCTAAAACCCTTAAAAACTTATATATACAGAGAGAGAGAGAGAGAGAGAGAGAGAGAGAGAGAGAGAGAGAGAGAAGTTGGGGTAAGGGAGAGAAAGAGAGGATTAATCTTCAAGATTTTTTGTGGTTATAACAATATATCTCCCCCCCCCCCCCCCCAGAGTATTGAGCCAGACTTTGGAATGAATTAATTATTTATTAAGATATTTGTGGCTTAGTCCAATGTTGTTAACTGTGAAGTCTTCAATGCATGTCAAATGTCAAGAACATCGAAAAGTAGCAATTATAATTAGGAATGTCAACTAATAATCGAGTACATGACTGTTATCGTTCGATCAAACCACCCATCGACTAAAATGTTTTTAATTAGTTATTCGTTAAAAATTTGGTAGTTATCTTTAATTCAAACAGTTAAAAAATGAATCACCACAGCTCATTTATTAACAGATCAGTGTCCTCATTAGTAAAATCATACCCAGGGTAACTGTAATATTTAACCTGTCTTGTTTTATTGTATTTATATTTAAGGAATGAAGCTCATTTCAACTTTTGTTATACTATATTAAGAGAGACAAAGCGGTTTATGAAAAAGTGTAAACTGCCCCAAGTTATGTTATATCGTATAACATAAGTTGAAATAAGCTTCATTCCTTATAATTTAATTTCAATGTAGACAATGAGAATTTTTTTTTTCCATTTTGTCCTTCGGAAAAAGGCATCAAATATCGCATATTTTAAAAACTAACGTCAAGCGGAGTAATACGTATTTGACGTAACTCATTGTGACATAGGCAAGTTATGTTATACAAAATGGATTAAACCGTTTGACCAATCAAATGACGTGTTACAACTGAAATTAAATTATTGAAAGTTTAAAACTAAAGTTCATTTTATCTACAACTACCTATACAGTGTAGTTTTATGCATTTTGAGATGTAGCGGGAAAATTCTTGGCACATTGTAAAACGTGCATTATCCTCGTCTGTTAAGGGCAAAATCTCGTAATATTCTGTAGCCTGCTAGGTCTTTAAATAAATGGAACATTTAACCATATTTTTGAAAATGTTTATCTATGTTTATTTTAAAATTAATACATGCAACAAATCTTGTTTAAAAAGAGAAAGTAAAATTGTTTATACATAACTGTGTCTTTGCCCAACACGTGTCCTAATTTTCTCGACACTTTAGTCATGCCAGAGTTTGTCAATCAGGATTGGATAAAATATTTACCCCATTGTTTATAAAAATGTTAAGTTTATGTTTATTGTGCATTTTTGTTAAACGTTAAGACGCTATTTTTAATATACTATTATATTAATGTTAAATATTTTTAAAAAAATTATTTTAACTCCGCAGAAACGCACGGCGACTTCAAACTTTCATAACAATTAACCGAACGCCTCCTGGCGGCCGGTAATAACGTTGACATTTTGAAAACTTTGGTTTACTATAGTGATCACTTTGACACTTTCATTCACTTTGAAAAACTATATTGAAAACTTTAACATTTTGAAAAACGTAGGCGAAAACTTTGACACTGAGAAAAACTTTATCGAAAACTTAGACAATAACGTGGAATATTTCTATTCAGTTAATATATTTTTGTATATGTATATCTCTGGCTTTTTAGTCAGTTCGCGGGCTGACTAATTATGATACGAAGAACTTTAAATGCGCTTGCGCGTTTTGGAATTCTGGGAGTAGTTCTGCAGTAAATCACTCTTCCTAAATTCATTTCAGAAAAATCAGTAAAGATTAATCCAAGAAATCACTATTTAACACCACAGTAATCTGTAAATTTAAATTCAACTAAGACAGGAAGGCCATATGCTTATATATTTATAGAAACTTCGTACAACTGTACTTCACAGTTCCAAATAATTTTAAAAAAATGGTTTGCAGAAAGGATGAGGTGACTTGCGGCCCCCGGTAAATTGACAAAAAATTAAATGTCTAAATTTTACTCAAATTTTGTATTTAACTGATCACTGATATGTGTACCTTTATAGAATACTATTTATAACAAAAATAGAAACGTGATTCGAAAGATATAGATCTTTTATTGGGGTAGGGGTATCATGTTTACATACAATTCCCATTGCATTTTAACCCCGCCCCACTCTTTGAAGCCCTTAAAATATACGAGCGCAAGTAGGTACAATTTTCTTCTTTGGCTGGTCACTGTATTTCATTGAAATCTACCTATATGTGAAAGGAGAAAATTGTACCTAACTGCGCCCACATACTATTTAAAAAAAAAAATTGTAAAATCTAGCTGGTCTTTCCCATTATGAACAGATCGACAGAACTAGATTTTCTGACGTAAGAATGAATTCATATGTTAATCGAGGCACTGGCGATACTTTTTAACTGACCAATCAGCTAATTGAAATTCGTTACGAGTGAGTACCACAAAAATACTATGGAAACATACTTGGAATTTTACTCCTTTCCGATAATATTTTAATGCATTTGAGTCACAGATTAGACACAGATCTACATATGAACAATTCCAGAGACCACAGTAAAATTTATATACATTTACAAACAATTGATAAATATACATAAGTTTAAAGTTTTTTAGCGTATTTGGTGGGCAATTCGCTAGGTCTACACGTACTCCCGTGTATCAGTGAATACAAGTTTCATGTGCATTTCTTGTCCTAAAAACCGTAAATGTTGAAAGTCCATGCGTATCATAATGTATAAACAGCCTTGGCTGACCTTTATAAAAGTTTGAAATGTAGAAAAGGATTAACAGCTAAATTGACCTCAACCACTTGTCTGTGATAAAATGTAAACGTAGTAAACCAGCATGTTTTTTTATTCTGTCACCGGATTGGACAATGGTTATGTGTGAAATAATAACAATAGCCATATAAGGTCTTCTCGAACACGCATATCCCTCTATTGTACTAAGACCCGCCCATTCTCTTGCCATAAAAGAACATATTCTCACAAACCTGACCGAACTTAGCTGTGGTGGGGTCTAAAAAATCAAAGATAATGCAGTATTCCTTATAATTAAAATTTATCTGAACTATTAAAAATATTCAAAAGGCGTCGTATTTATTCACTAATGTTTGAAAACTACCAATATTGTTGTAGATAAAATATAATTCGACGTGGAAAAAGGGGCTCCAGATAGCAGTTATGTCACATCATCCTTTGACTGGTTCTCAACGGATCATGAAAATGTGTTCTTCGCAGCGAAGCATTAATTCATTTCACGAAGTGTTCTACACGTCAGTTGAAGGTCTTTTGTAAAGTAGTATATTGATGGTATTTTACTCATGTATTTAAATCTACAGCATAAACATTGATTAATTACAGATTTTAAAATTATTCAGTTTTTACTGGTTTTACTTTCGTTTTCATTAACTCATTTCAATCCCGAAGCAATTAAGCAAACTGATTTGTTAAGGAGTACAATGGATACTTCAGGAAGAGACACAACTGGCTGAGCTCGCTCCTTTGTTGTCCCCTGCTGACAGTGGAGGATATTAATATCGGCCCGTCTGTCCTTCCGTCCGTCTGTTGCTTGTTCTGTCTCTCTCTGCAACACTTTCATTTCCCTGCCTTTGAGCTTTGGCAGGGAAAATTTTACGCAACTCAATACGGCCTATGGAAGACTCGTCTTGATTTTACGGTCAAAAGGTCAATGGTCAAGGTAATCAATTCAAACTTTTGTCTGATTTAAAACTTTGTTTCCCGCAATATTTCGATAAACTTTAGGGGTTTTGAAATGAAATTTTATACAACAACTACCTATGGCGAAAGGATTGATTGATTGATTGTATATTGTTGAACGTCCCTCTCGAGAATTTTTCACTCATATGGAGACGTCACCGTATGCCTGTGAAGGGCTTCAAATTTTGACCTTTACTCGGCACTCAGGGCCATTGAGCAATGAGGGATCTTTATCGTGCCAACGCCTGCCGCTGACACGGGGCCTCGGTTATTAAGGTCTCATCTGAAGGACCCGCAACTTTCACTTCAAAGTGCCGAGCGCATGGCGAAAGAACAGTTTGCTACCAATTTTAACGACTATGTCAGTCGCAGCCGAGATGCGAACTCACGACCTCCCGATCATGGAGCGAGCGCCCTACCGACTGAGCGGTTATGGCGAAAGGAAGAATATTACTATTACACCACATTTTGTAAATAATTATCATATTCTCTGTTTACTAATCTTGTAGATGTAATATGTATAGAAGGGCCCTGATTTTGAAAATAAATATATTCTCTATTCTCACATATTTGTAAATACATGTACATTGGAGACTGTTATGAGGGTTATAAGTAATATTAATACCAGTCACTTTAAGATTGTATTGTTTATTTACCAAAGCATCATAATTAAAATTTATCGCCAGCTCTCTTTGTTTTTATAAGAGGTACCATTCATGGGTCATTGAGAAGACCCTTTTAAATTGTTTCAGGTAAGAAATCAATAGTTCAGTGGTACATGCACAGATGTGCAGTAAATATTCCATTAGAAAACAAATACATTGGATGCATAATATATATTTACTACTCCCGTAACGTAAATGTTAACGATTTAAAATTTCGTTTTAATGGTAAAAGCGTAGATTCAACTCTCGTTCAATTAAAGCCTTTGACTGTTCGACAAAGCTGTTGAATTTGACATCTCTTATATCAATTCATATCAAAATATATATTTAATATTTAAATATGAATAGATGTATTGTACAACTTTAGTTATCAATTAAAATTTTCATTTATAATGTTTTTTTTTTTGTTACAAAGGCTTTTCTTTTACAGGATTTTGAAAGGTTGAATGTAAATTACTAATATAAAGTTCTTACTGCAGGGACGTGGCAAAGAGCCAAAGCGTATTTGATAGTCACTTTCGCCTACTGTAGTAGTGATTTTTTATATTATTTAACCAAAATTTTGTCATCCAACATTAGTTTATAAATGCCTTAAAACAATAACACAAAAATAATATTCAAATATTAGTAGCTCCCTCATATGATAGATATAAAAATCGTTCAGTTTATATGGAGAATATAGTTAATACTGAAGTATCCCCCTAAGCAATGAAATATTGAAGCAAAAGACCACCCTTAACCAGAAAGAAAAACTTCTGAAGAATTTTATTTGGATATGACTGAACTTCATTACATTTAGATATTTTTGGTTAAAGGTGGTCTTCATATTGAAAATGTTGAAAATGTGTATTATTTTTTCTTCTCAAAATTATTTTTAAGATTCAACAATCTGTCTTAAATTTGTCCACCGGATTGTAATGACTGCGTGGCGTAGTGGTATGATTGCTGGATTGCAGACATAATGATATTGAGTTCGAGTCTCACAGAATGTGATTCTGAGCTATATTTTTAATTTTTTTCTTCTCTGTGAATTTTCCTGTTTTCTTTTCCTTTTTTTTTTTTAATAATATATGTATAATTAATGTAAGAGATATATACACAACACCTTGATAGTGTCTGCGGAAAAAAAACAGTCCTTAACCATTTTAATGACCCAAATCATCGCTCCTAGTTTGTGTGTGTTTTTTTTAAATTTTCTAAAAATCTTGTTTAGAATATAAGAACTGAACAAGTCAATTGATTGTCATGTAACAAACTGCTACTACGAAAATATAACACTGGTCCACAAATGATGACACACATGTTGCATGATCTTGAATTGAAAAGGTACATGTATCTATAAATAGAAACAGGTGATTTCCTTTTAAATACTTGAGTCGGCCATGTCGTCGGTAAGGCAGCTATGGCTCTTTTACATAAAATGTGAAATAAAAAATCTTAACGGACCATGAAAATGTGGAGGAACTCATTAAATATCAAAATCCTGGAATTTGTGCAGTGCTTAATCTTACAGCAATGAAAAGGGGTACTAGAATCTAAAAAAAAAAACACTATAGTAAAATACCGTATATCTGTTTTTTTTTCGCGATGATCTATTTTCCGCTTTTTCTGCAACCATTTTCAATTCGCAAAATATAAATCAAGCAGAAATTATATCAACTATAATGTGGCATAAAAACATAACCATTTTAAGAAAAAAAATCTTCAATCTTAAAAAGTAACTTACGCAAAAATAAAAATTGTACTAATCTACCACTTTTTCTCAAAATTTCCAACACGTTAAAAAAAAACAACCCGGTTATACGGTACTAAACTCCGCAAAAAGGGGAGGGGTGCAGAATGTCTTCCCCTTCTACCCTCGTGTTATTTGGGTCTGCTTTCCTTATTTGAAGAGCAAGAGCCATCTAATGCATAAAATGGCCCTGTACTATATCAATTAATTAACTATCACCCTCTTTCCATTTTCATATATCAAAATAAAGTAGACACTTGGTGCTTTCATGTTCTAAAATGAAATTTCGTTTTGAGAATCTAAATATTTAAAAACAGGCTTTGAGAAATTGCAATGTTCTTGAAATTTGCAGAAAATATGCTTATTTGACTACCTTCAGCAAAGAATTAAAATATGAGCACAGCCCACGATCCAAAAAATAAAACATGTATTTTGATCTTCAGAAATAAGCCTTTCATTATATATTGGCATATTTTGGATCAGAGGTTGTGCTCTATATGAAATATTGAAAAAATGCTTCAACTTTAGGTCATTGTCAAAGGAATTTACAGGATATGAGGAAAATGACGCATTTTATGACGTCATAATGCATTGACTAGATGTGAAATTACGTCACAATTAATAGATACGTGGTCACCAACAGTCCAAGTGATAAATACTGCATTTGAAACCTAAACTAACAGTTTTGAATTTTCAGAAATTCTCAGGGCCAAATAAGGCCCAAGTGGCTCTACCTCTTTAATTATTAGGACCTTTGTTGATCCAGACAAATGCTTTTCTATAGATTTCTAAAAAAGTTAACCAAAGTTTTTTTTTTTACATAATCGTATAGAATGTGACACAGTCTCGTATCTTTGTACCAAAGAAAACTTTATTTAAATCATTTGAATCAAAATCAGTCTAAGATTATAATATCAATCCTTGCATTTTATTTTTTATTTGTGTTAAGTACCCTTAACTTGGCCTCAAGGTAACCAGGGTTAACCAGGGTAAATGACGTCATAAGTAATAGACTCAATGAAACATAACATGACGTACAAATCAAAAATGTAGTATTATAAGAACTTTAACACCAAATTTTGATTGGATTAACAAGCCAGGTATCTAATCTACCTTATAACCTGAGATTGCATAAAACAAGTTGATTCGGATTACCAAACACATACTTCTGTCTTAAAATGTACAAAATACAGGAAAATCTAAGATGGGAGTAATTAGTCCAATTACTGTAAAAACAAATTATTTTAACTATCTAAACGTCTATTGTTATTTGCAAGTGGTAATAGGTGGAATTGAAATTTAAAAAGTGGAAATAGGCAGAAGACACCGTTACATAGACCACCACCACCCTCATCAAGTAACCTTAGGGTAAACAAAAAGAAGTCTTTAAACCAACATTTCATTATTTCAATTATTTTCAGTATATTGATAATTGTGTAATCACTTCAGACCAACTTACTTCTTCTTTTGCAGGATATTTATTTTTATGCCCTCGGAATCGAAGATTCACGGGTATACTTGCATATATTGGTTTTTGCCCTATCCATCTGTCTGTCTTTCTATTTGTTTGCAAAAACATTAACCTAACCCATCACTTTCAATTAAACTGACTTATGTTCAATTTTCGAGGCATGAAGCATATGCTTAGTCAGTAATGAATCTATTTTGAATACAGGAACATTTTGTACATGTACAGTGTAACAACTTTAAATGTGATCCTTCTATGAATTTCTCTTAAACATAAATTACAAATTTCGGGATATTAACTTATTTTGTTCGGCACAAGGTCAAACGTGAGTGGGGTATTATCAGAGTTTAAAATCTGTAGTAAATGTGAAGTTTCTGAGACGTTTACACGGATCCCTGATTAATTTTTTTGAGTATATACAAATTAAAGGAATCAGGCAAGTACTTTAGACGTTAACTACCCCAACCACTTACATTCCCTTTTTTGTTTCTTTTTCTCATTTTTTTTTTTTGGTTTGCTTTCTGTGAGAATAGCAGTTATTATGTTGCCCCGAACGAAGTCGGGGACGACATATTGCGATTGTACGCATGTTTTTTGTCCAGGCGTTTTCTCGGAGATGGCTGGGACAATCTTCCTGAAACTTTCCTCAAAGAACCATCACTGGTTTACGTTGTGCCATGCGGTCATTCAGTTTCAAAAGCGACGAATTTTGTCCGCGAGTGTTTTCTCTGGTCCCTTGAACATTCGTCATGAAACTTTTTTATTCTAGTGATTAGTAATTGTAGTTGTGCGATTCGCATTTAAAATTTTCAAATAATCGATTATTGCCATGGAAACCAGGGGAAGGATAAAATTCTTTAATTTCGATTTTCTCAATAACTACTCAAGCAATCGTTTTGAAACTTTCAATGTTAATTCCTTGCAATGTGTCAAAGTGATTTCTATTTTTAAAATAATTTTAATGAGTAGCTCACAGTTGCAATAGAAACAAAACAGAAAAAAAGTTAATATGTACACATGTGTTCTCCAAGGTCTAGGTCAAAGGGTAAAAGTTCTTCGTATCCAATAAAAGTTCTTTTCACAAGGATTACATATTTACCTTAGCCCTTACCGTTCAAAGTCTATGGCTAAGGTAAATTTTTTTCCATAAGTACGGTAATCCCCAAGGTCAAGGTCAAAAGGTCAAAGTTTTTGATATCCAATGAAAGGTCTTGCCATTATAAATACATATGTGAAATATGAAAGTCCAAGTATGTACCGTATTAAAGTTATGGCCAAAGTAAAAGTCTGGAATTTTTGTGAAAAAGTGGGTCAAACTCCAAGGTCAAGGTCAAAAAGTCAAATTTGGTGGCAAACAAAGAAAGGTCTTGTCACAAGGAATACACAAGTGAAATATGAAATTCATAGCTACACTAAATCAAAAGTAATGGGTAAGTTTAAGTTTTTGTGACGGACGGACAGACTTGCCGACTGACAGACGAATGAGATTTAATGTCCCCTCACTTTCGTGAAAATCAGAGATCATGACTTGAAGATATCCGTCAATACTTCCTATCGTCACAGAAAAGAGAATAAAAACTCCATTTTTAACATTTCTTTGTCTTTCTTTCTTCTTTTTATGTCCCCGTGGGGATCCGGGTTAGAATAGGTCCTAAGTACCCCCTTGCTTGTCGTAAAAAGGCGACTAAATGGGGCGGTCCTTCGGATGAGACCGTATAAAACCGAGGCCCCGTGACACAGCAGGTGTGGCACGTTAAAGATCCCTCCCTGCTCAAAGGCTGTAAGTGCCGAGCATAGGCCTAAATTTGCAGCCCTTCACCCGCAATGGTGACGTCTCCATATCAGTGAAATATTCAGGAGAGGGACGTTAAACAGTATACAATCAATCTTCTTTTTATGTGATATTCATGGTGTACATTAGGGCCCCTATTTGATGATTTTACGTATAAACAGTTTCTTGATTTGATTAAGAAGGAATTAAATATCTTTGAATATCTTAGGATTTTCGCAAACGTAGGTTCAACATTTCCTTAAACACTAAAAAATATTCATTTCATTTTCTCATAAATAGACTTCGCGGGGGGTAATACACATTGTACAAAGTGTGCAGGTAAAGACTTTTGGGGGATGTCGGAAGGACAGAAAAACTTCCCTGGTTCCATGGAGACGAGTTATTAGTAAATAAAAATGCTTGTTTATAATAAATATTATGTGTGCGCATTTCTTTCACCCCTCTTTTTATTTTGTCCACTGTAGAAGACGTCATGTTTACAGACCCCCCCCCCTTTCTCGTCTATTGTAATGAATGCAAATTTCCCTTTTATGTTTTGGATTCTAAATAAAATGACCTTGACCTTTATATGACAAGCCGCTCTTCTTGAAGTTTTCAAAATGATAAGGCTTAATTCTTTCTACAAAATAATGGTAATAATGGTAATTTATAAGTCTATCTGCAAGACCCCCCCCCTCCCTCTCCCTCCACGAAAGCGCACAATACACAGATATAACATTTACAACTTACTAGTAACGTTTTAAAAGTTTCATTCATAAAGTTCCCCTTATGTGATTTGATATTTTGCTATCATTCATTATTCTTCTGTCTTGTCTCTAGAATATATAATTATTTTATCTTTCAGAAATAACGAATGTCAGCTGCATTTATTAGCATTTTGCGTTTTCTTGTATATCTATTACTTGTATACTACTAATATCTAAGGTAATATAAAGAAAAATTAAAACTTCATTTCCGTCCATTTTATTCATTCATAAATCCTTGGATCCGTTCCTGCGGCTGCGCGAAGCCCTCATCACACTGTAAACAACACATTCATCAAGCCGAAAATGTTCTTGATTCCGCTAAACTAAGAAAGTTTACACATGGTTTATCATCTCATAACAAACATCAGCCCTGTCCAATGCAGAAATGCTCGAATTGAAGGGGAAAATTCAGGAATTATTTTGCGTCATCCATGTTTTGCAGTGAACCCACCCGGCATTTTGTTATTAAAGTCTTCCGTCTTCAGCGTAAGACCTTAATGTTATTCTTAGGTTCCTTTTCCACTATTTTTACGTCCCCCCGAACGAAATCGGGCTACATATTGCGATTGTACGTATGTTTTTGTTCTCCAGGCTGTTTCTCAAAGATGGCTGGGACAATATTTCTGAAACTTTCCTCAAAGGACCATCACTGGTTGTAGTTGTGTTATGTGGTCATTCAGTTTCAAAATGGCTACTGTTGCCATGGAAACCTGCAAAAAGCTACGAAATTTGTCCGCGAGTTATCTCTCTGGTCCCTTGAACATTCTTCATGAAATTTTATTGATGTAATGATAAATATCTGTAATTGTGCTCATTGCATTTAAAAATTGCAAGTTGTAAATAGTTTCCATGGACAGGGGAAAAGTGAAAATTCTTTAACTTTGATTTTTAAATCAAAGTTCTGAGAGTACTGATACGAGTAAATGGTTGCTCAAGCTTAGCTAATGGGTATTGTTTTAGTGGTGAAAAAAAAAGTCTTGAGCAGTTAGGGGCGACATACGCTATTGCTTGCAATAGCAGACTTTCTAGTTTTCTTTTTTTTTTCGTTCATCTTTTTTGAATTTGGAAGTAAAAAACAAAATTAACTACATGTAACATGTCCTTGTTCACATAGGAAATAAATATTCTATAAAAGAAGTTGGGAAAAGGAAATAAGATTATTCATATATGCATAAGCATGCAATGAAAAACACCTACATGCATTGCCTTTCGTTAATGAATGTTATAATGCTTAGCAAATGTTATAATGTTTAGCAAAAACGAAAAAAAGTTTTTTCTGTGAATTTCTATTAAACTAAGTACGTGCAGTCTGTCGTGTGCAGAGGGAATATTGATATAAGGAAAATAGTTTGTGTTACACGTATGTATACGTTTATTTTAAAACACAAGTAAGATCTTCTATCAGAAATGTTGCAATTCTCAAAAATTGGACTTTAAAGTATTTCGTTCCTCTGTATATTAGAAACATAATTTATTTACAGAATGGACCACATTCCCCGTCTATCAGAGGTCCTGTATGCTTGTCTCTGTCGTAAGATAGGGACACCGACAGAAGTAGCTATCAGAAGGGATATGATGGACATGTGGGAGATTATAATGAAACCTGTTAATAATCATAAAGGAGGCGTTGTGATGGATAGTGGGAGTTACAGAGAGGGATTTAGGATGGTATCATCGGACAGGGACACAATGATCTGGTTTTGTAAATTTAAATTAATAAGTGACATCTCACAGTCTCGGTTTTATAATACAACAGAACATTTTATTCTGCTAATGGAAGATTCTGATACACCGCCAGGATTTGTCAGATTACGCCTTTTGTCACCGCCGCTACACGAATTCAGGTCACCCTGTCTTGTTATCTGTAATGGCTGTGCTTATATATCTAGTCGTCTGTGGAGAGAAACATTTTTTCAGATGATGCATAAAGTAAATACAAGAACTGAAAATTTAAGAATCCACGGTCCTTGTAATAGTGGTTTCTTTGGACCTCTTGAATATGATGATGCTTTATGTTTAGCCTCATTTCCTTGGCCTAAACTATTAGGAAGTTGGGTTGACAGATGCCAGAGGCACACCTGGCCGCCGTCATCTGTGTTAGAAAAAATCTTAAAAAATGAATGTCATTGTGTGCCTATTGGTAGTAAAGTTGATATGACTTCTAACGAATTGGAATGGAGATTATCATTTTCTCAAGCCGAACAACAACTAGTATGTTCCATGAATCAAACACAATTTCTATGTTACGGACTTCTGAAAATATTTCTGAAGGAAGTTGTTAACTACAGAAAGGAACCATTGTTATGTTCATATTTCATGAAGACCACAGTGTTCTGGATGATGCAATCAGGACAAGTTAGATGGTGCCCAAACAACTTATTGCATTGTTTTTGGATTTGTTTAAAATATATTCTTCAGTGTGTTTACCGTGGAGCGTTTCCTAATTTTTTCATTCAACAGAATAACATGTTCAGAAACAAAGTCGTTGATGATGTACGTGAATCTCTTTTACAACAGCTTTACCAGTATTACAGAATGGGCGTGTCCTGTCTACTGCTGAGTCCGACTCTCAGATCATTCCTAGAACTAGCCCTCGGTAACCCGTTCTTTGTGTTATCTGCTGCTTGGGGAGAATTCATAAGAATCGCAGACATAGATGAATGTGGCATCCTTGAATTATCTAAATTAAATTATTTTGCTAAACACATATGGGAATCTTATCTTTATTTAAAAATAATTAACACACTATCTCGATTATCAATCTCACCACACCACTTGTTAACATTACAGAACTGTACAGCTAAGTCTCTTGCTCACTTAGCATTCATAATTGCAAACAATTCTTCCTGTTGCAGGCATAAAAATGTGTATAAGGTAGATAAAATAATTTGTGAAATGTTAAAAATGGCAACAAGTTTAGGTCCTGTGTCTTTTTCATTATATTTAGCAATGTATTACTATAGAACAGGAAGATATGATAAAACTCTAGAAATCACCTACATCACTAAACAAAGACTGTCCCGGGACTTTATTATGTATCATGGAACTGTTGATAGACAAAGGTACGAGGAAGTTGTAGGTAATCTGTCTTTATCTCGAAGAATGAAAATAGCCTGGGTGGAGAATGTGTATTGTTTTGTTCACATCCCCTATATTGAAGAATTATGTTTAGAGCAGAATGTAAGTGAACAACATGGAAGGGCCATCCTCCATTTATCACCTTTTCTTTTGGTAGAGATGTTGCTTGTGTTATCTCACTATAGACTTGGTAATAGATCTCAGTGTTTACAGTCACTGACAGACATAAAGACACTGTTGCTCTATAACTACGAGAGATATATTCCTTTCTTCACCAGAGACCTATCCTGGCAGATAATAGGAATTTGTCAGCATGTTGTGGGAGACTTACACGGGGCGTTAAGGTCTTTCGAAGAATCGCTCAGACAGATACCATACCAAAGAATAAAAGAAGCCACAGAATTTAGAATAAAATGTGTTAAACAACAATTACAGAGAAATGAACACATGTAAATGTAGGTTTCTAAGTGTTACTATCAGAATGCAGCAGATAGTTAGGGGAAAATATATATTAAAATGCTGATGAAATTTTAAGAATTATAAATACTTTATTCCTTCTATAAAACCTGTACCTGAAACCTTTAAATATAAAGTTGTCCATTCTGAAGGATTATGAAATTAATGTACCTTGTTTTGAGAACTATTTAAGGATCTCGGAATGAATATTGTTTTAAGGTCTTTTCGCCTTCACAATTTTAAAGGTTTATACAAAGATTGAATTAATTTTCTTTAAATAAAGTTTAAATCTACCGATTATTGCCAAAATTGTATAGGTCATAGGCCATATTATTTAAGATGGGAGCCGTAAATATACAGAAGCATATGTCAGCAAATAAAAAAAAATCATACGTTTTTTTTAAAAGAGTATCATAAATATTATGTAAAAACTGATTCAAATGCATAATTCTGATGCTGAAAGTTCCTGAATACTTGCTTCTTATAAGATACTTTTGAATTGCTTATACCAGGGAAACTATTTTACATTAGGAGTAGATTAAAGAAAATACTTTAATGAAGCTACCTGAGTAGGATTTATTGCCCTTGTGAACATTTTTTAAAGATTGAATTATTGATTAAAGAAAGAAAATGTGCATTTTAAAAATTCTTATACTTGATATTTATCATTACACCTCATTCTTCCAATATATATTGTTCTATTGGAAATGAAATTGATTTAATAACAGTTTTTGCAAAAAATATATGAAATCATAGGAGGGTGAAATTACTTTAAAATTAACTTTTTGTACTTTTTTTGGAGGTGGTCAATATAATCCAACTCATATAATATTGTTATCACTTGAGTAGTATATGTACTATAGTATAACGGATATGATCTGCATGTCACATCTAACATGGACGTGAACTGCATGTCACATATTGTGGCCTGTTTTGTTTCGATTTGCCATCTTTTTGCTAACTTTTTCATATGATGTTTTGATTGTTTTGTCTTACGGATACTTTTTTCTAGTCATTTTTTAGGGATCAGACATTATCATATTTTACGTAACTGATAATCAAAACTTGTGAATCTGATTTTCTTCTTGTTTGTTGAATTGTTCACATTTACACCGTCATTTTAATAAATGACATTATTCATCTTTATGAAAGTGTTATATGACTAATACAAAATTAACAAAAACAAGCTGCGGTGAGCTTGCCTATTAGCATAAGAATACATAAATAGCGTTATTATATGTGAAAATATTACAAGTGTCTCGTTAATTTTACCAATAAAATCATAAATGTGTTGCACATTTGTAAATTTTATTCTAAAATCTTTCATATGTCGTATATTTACCTGATGTCACAATACGCCCTAAAATTAAAGTGAAATAACATTGTTATATAATTAATAGTATGTTAATATTTTGAGAAGAATTGCAGATAAACTTCTTCGAAAGGCTAGATTTCAAAAGCATTGTTTATCTACATTCACCGGATCGATAAGTTCACTTGTGAAAACCACTTCCTTTATTCATTCTGTTAAAGATGAATAGACCCTTTTCCTATGACATATTTTGTCTAGGAGTTACATGTATTCCCCTTAGCCTCCATATTGTAGGGCAACATTCCCAGATCCCTTCATTATTCAACCAAGTTCATTTCGTTATACCGGTTACTGAAGATAATGCTATTATTCTTATGAATATACGTTTGTTAAAGCCTCTATTAATCTATGATTATAAGATTATGAATATTTTCCCCCATATATTTCTTGCATGCATGTTTAAAATTGGTTGCTCAAGAAGGTAAATTCACTACTTTGCCCTACAAGATGGCGACTAAGGGGAATAACTCCTAGGCAAAATATGCGACAGGAAAAGGGTCTATTAGTTACAATCTATTTTCAAGACCACCTGTATCAAAGATTTTTTTAGCAATTTGCTCCTCCAACCATGTACCAATGTATTGACGTACAGATCAATATACAATGTATAATGCAATATTTTATATACTTAAATATACTGAAATAATTAAATGTACAATTAAATAGATATGAAAGAATATTATTTTTGTTTTAATAAAGGATAAATATGCTACACTATAAGTCCTCTTAAGAGGGAAGATCGGTTATGGTAGCAAGGTGGTAAGCCTTCGCTTCGTGATCATGAGACATGGGTTTAATTCTCGTTCGTGGCGCCGCGTCAAACCTAAGACGTTAACATAGGTAGTAACTGTTCCTTCGCCAAGAGCTCGTCATTAGAAGTGAAAGTCACGGAACTTTCGGATATGACCTTAAAAAACGTAGGTTCCGTGTCACGGTAGGAGTTGGCAGGATAAGGAACCCTCACTGCTCACTGGCAATCGCATCATCTCGGGTCTTTCCGTCAGAGGTCGGAAAAACAACCTCGAATGTATTAACATCACCGGATGTTAAAAATTTATACATTTCCTGTTTAGTCAAATATAGAATAGACGGAGTTAGAAGTCCCTTCTATAGTATATTTTAGGTAATATCATTACATTGAATAAAGTTAAACTCAATATTCCACAGATAAAAGGTCTCCATGCATTTATTTCAAAGATCGTGAAAAGGGAGGGTTGTCATGGCGGCTACCATATACATTCGAGGTCGTTTTTCCGCTAGTCGGAAAGGCCCGAGAAGTTGCGATTGTGCTCACTGGCCCTGAGTGCCGAGTAAGGCATACGGTGACGTCTCTATAAAAGAGAAAAGTTCTCGAATGGGACATTAAATATACAATCAATCAACCAATAAAGGATTGACGAGTGCAACTACTATAGGCAAATTTAAACAATCCTGAAAGCGGGTTAAATATTTTACTGCAACAGACGCAACTGTTAATTCTTGTTAGCTGCTGACAATGATATTATGCGGATCATTTTCTTAGCCCCCACTGTTCAGAAACTAAAAGAGCTTATGCGATATTCAGTGTCTCTCCGTATGTCTACATGTATCTGTAAACATTTTGAAATTGTCCTCCTGCAGTTTTAGTCTGATTTCGAAATTACTTGATACACAGGATATGAGTAGAATGTACTAAGATAACAATTCTGTACACTAGTATCGATGTTTTATTTAAGTAAAGAAAAACATAATTGATTAAATGATTGTTCTAGAATTTTTCACTCATTTACAGAGGTCACCAGCCTTTTTCTCGCAGGATCATTGAACAGAAAGGGATCTTTAACAAACCAACTACTTCCGTCATACTATGCCTCTGATTGAAAGTCTCATTCGAAAGACCCCAGACTTCCACTTCAAAGTGCCGAGCACTTGGCTCTTATTTTTCATATTTTTATCGTTTTTATCAGTCGCTGCCTTGACTTGAACGCAATACATGTATATTCGATTGTACAGAATACTTCTCCTGAAACAATTTTATTTTAATTCTGGTTTTATCAATATAAGGGTTAAAATTACATAATTGTTCTTCATAATAACATATTTTAACGACAAAATGATTTTCTCAAAAATTGCAGCTCATATTGCTTTAACTACCATGACGGTTCTAAGAAAAGTAAGGACGACCCTGACTCTGTTGCGAAAATTATGGGTTACTATTTTTGTATTTTCGAGATTTTACAACAGAGAAGAAAAATCATGCATGATTGCTGTTATCAGCTAAGTTTGGCTTTTAAAACAAGAATGGTATAGGGAAGGAAACTTAAATTTACTTCAGTCTCTACACGATTACAATAAATTACTACAGTAACATCGGTGAAAACGTAAGTTTCCTGTTTTCTCATTACTGTAATTTTCCTGTTATCGCATTTTAGCTGAATCAATCTAAAGTCCTCAAAAACCAAATTTATTTTCTTTACATGCTTAGGTTAAAATTTCACCAATATACCGAAGATATAAGATCTGAGAATCTTATTATATATGTCTAAATTTAACCATATACAATGAAGCAAAACATGCTTGCATTTGCATTCCCTCATCTTTATTTAAAAAGAAGAAGTAAATGACTGAGCATGCTCAACAAATGGCTCATGGATAATCCTAGATGGTGCCAGAAAGTTTTTTTTCTGGCAGTATTGCCAGAATGTCACCAGAAGTTGTTGCGGCTAGCGGTGATATTTCACTAACCAAAAAGCTTGTTTCTGTTGACAAAAATGTGTTGCTGCAATGTTGCCGCAATATAGCAGCAATATTGCTGCAATGATTTTACTTTGGTATGGGAAGTCAGAGAATGTTTTTTTTTCATTTTATATGACTTTACATTATTTGCGCTAGTTGACCCCGCAGTCAATTATAGTGTCTACAGACTTTGCGGTAAAGGTTGTTAAATCTTAATTTTCAAGAATAGACTAATTCTAGGTTTGCGAATGAATTTTCAGCACTAGCGACAACTGCGATAAAATGTAAACAAGTAAAATATGTTCTCACAGAATGATTATTTCTGCAGACGCATGATTTATTTTGATTTATTCACAACTCCAGTGATACATGTACTACTGTAGAATAGAAATAATGAAATGAATCAGATCTGTCTAATAAACTTAATACATAAAGGCCGTGTCACACTGTCGCGATTTATACTACGATGGCCACGAATTAGAAAAAGTTGAAAATCGCCTTTCGTCGCCAGGTTAATCTTGCGATTTTAACCTAGCGTGTGGATTATTTTGCTGCTAGAACGGGGTGTCTACGATATCTGTGCAACAGAGTACAAGGTTCGTACGATTTAAGTACGAACTGAGGCGACAGCATTGCGAACTGGTTACGATATTTCTACGATTATGAAGGATTAAACGCGGTTACATACGGTATTCGTACGAAGGACTACCATATGTCATGTTATGTACACGATATTCCTACGACTAATGGCAATTTTTCAAATGTATACATGTAATTAAATTCTTATAGAGTAAAAGGAGAGTTGTCTGCAATTATTAAACATCATAGTTAAGTTACTTGATAAGGGTAAAAGCTACAGTTTGGAGCTTTTGAATACGTTCAATCTTTTCATGAATTTTAAAACGGTCTTTATAAGCTTCTCTGATACATGCATTTTCAGTTTATTTCACTTTTTTCTTCTATTTTAGGCGGTATTTTGATTGCAACTGTGTTAACATCAGACAACGTATGTCTAGATCGTATCAACTCTTGTTATATCGCACAGTGCTCGTACAGCACTTGCAACCATTCGTTCCTTTTCGTATACTTTCGCAGGAAAATCGTACTATACGTCCCAATCGATACGTAGAACAATCGCAGTAAATCGAATGACACTCGCAGTAACTCGAGGGACACATGCACGAACAAACTCGAAGGACACTCGAAGTAACTCGTAGGACTCTCATAGTGTCGCGTGTACTACGAAGTACCGCGAATGTCGCACGATCTTCGAAGATTTACTAGGAATAAGTGTATGAGTGCAGTGCGGGTGCCGTGCGATTGTCTACGAATAATAAAAAAAAATCTGTGTCCAAGATTGTTTTGAACATGATCAAAACAATCGCCTTGTATGGCGATTTGCTGCGATCCAACACAATTAAGGAAGATATCCTACAACTACCTCTACGAGAAATCTCGATTTGCTGCGATTTTTGAATCCGTGATGAATCGTAGCTGTAAATCGTGAGTGTGACAGGGGCTTAAGATATATAAGTAAAATTTATTAAGAATTTTTCACAGGAAGGAAGGTTATGACCAAAAAATCCTTAAATACTGTCAGGGTCTGCATGATAATTCAAATTATGAGTTCTAACCATGCATCATACATGCAGTGCAGAATGTTACTTAGCACCATGGCATGCCTGTTGTGGTTCTTAGGACTTTATTCATGCTCTCGCAGCTGACATTCATATTTTTTCAGTTTGGTGGAGACTGTTTTTGTTATTTTTTCATTTATATGTAGGTGTTGGCTGCCACTTTTGAATAAGTCTCAGTCAGTGATGCTTACATGATCATGATCTATTTAGTTTATCAATGTACTAAAATATTAATACATGTAAATTGCAAATTTAACTAATGAAGAAATTTGGCATATTAACATAATTAAAATATCAGAATAACTATAATTCAGCTAATTAATAAAGTGCACTTTTCTTCTCAAATCATTTCCTATAAATTTTATCAGCAGTTTTTAGCTCACCTGAGCCGAAGGCTCAAGTGAGCTTTTCAGATCAAAATTTGTCCGTTGTCTGTCGTCGTTGTCGTTGTCATTGTTCTCGTTGTAAACTTTTCCCATTTTCGTCTTCTTCTCAAGAACCACTGGGCCAATTTCAACCAAACTTGCCACAAAGTATCCTTGGGTGAAGGGGATTCCAGTTTGTTCAAATGAAGGGCAAAGCCCTTTTCCAAGGGGAGATAATGATGGATTAATGATAAATTAATGGAACCTTTTTTAAAAAAATCTAGATTCAATTTTGTATAATTTTTATAATATATGTAAACTTTTCAATACTGAACTAATTTTTGCTTTCACCTAACCAATGATCAGGTGAGCGAATGTGGCCCCTGGTCTCACAGAATCATGGAGGATGTCCTAAACTGGTCTCCGTGACGCATTTTGTCACATATAAAAGTGTTCAAACTCATAAAAATGTTTAATATTTATATTCTAAAATAAAATGTTTATTTCTTATGTACATTTGGTGAAACAAAAAGAGATAATCTTGCATAAAGCATGGAAATTCATTAAACACCTTTGGAATTCCTGAGTTAATCCATGAAAAGAGAATAACTATGCATGTTCAATTGAAATTTCATGGCTAATTTGTGTCTTAGGAGAAAGCGAGTTACATAAATCACAATAATAAATTACATCTGAATTGTTGTCTCTGTTTTCTTATCATCAATGCCAATTTTATGGAATAATCCAAATGGTATGAATCAAAGGAAGGGATCCGTTTCCTCCCTTTTGTTTTGGACATTCCTTCAGCTATTCTTGGATTTTTTTCTTAGTAATATTGTTCTATCCAAGCATGAATGTAAAGAATTAGACAAAAGGTTTATAATACCATTTATAGGCAGTGGAAGATAAAGTTGCATGGCTGTCATATCTGGATTTCCATCAATAACACAAAAAAGTGTTCTGATATTGACTGATATATAAATACATTATAGTTCTTGACATTTTAAATCAGTTGTTTCATACCTTTAAATGTTTTTCAAGCACACAAGCTATGTCATATGTGACATGGATTTTTGTGTGGACTGGATGTGTTTGGAGAATGTGCTGAAGCAGAAAGATAGGGTATCCGAGCCTGTCAAGAAAGGAAAATTATCTGCACAAATTTAGGCATTAAATTAAAGTAAATAGTACAGGAGAACCTGTTTATTCTGACAAACACATACACATTGGTTTGTTATATAAAAGTCAATCTCAACTATCAACAGTACATTTTTCATATGACAAATTGAAAATATTTTAGCACTTATTCTGTAAATTATTGTTTAAGCAAATTAATTTTCTGAAGTTAATCTAATAAACACAGTGTTCGCGTAATACTAAAGAATGTACAAACCTTTCTCCATGACGAAGGCTAAAGAATGCATGAGGAAATTCATGACGACATACAGAACCAAAAACAGCAATTAATTACTCGCGTATAATAAGGAATCTACAGTATCAAGGAAACAAATACACTATGTTACTTGAAATACACCTCATTTTTTCTTTAATGTAGATATTTATCATTATAGAAATAAGCATACTATATCGCTATTTACACATCTCATTTCTTCTTCAATGTAGAAATTTATCAATGAAATAAGCATACTAATTTATTATTTACATTTTCACTACTTCTTTAATGTAGAGATGCATTTAGGTACTTACTTCGATCCTCAGCTAGGAAAAATTAATATTCTTTAATTTATAATTCAATTCAAAAAGTCTCAAAATCAAGCTTGAAAATTAAATCTTTTCATTCAACAATTTTCATTTTATATCTCTTAATGTGCTCTAAGGTTTTTTGAAGTTCTCAGAAAGGTCTTATAAGTCGTTTTTTTTTTTACCTATAAAAGTATTTTAAAAATACATATTTAAAGAAATTGAGATTCATTTTAATCTATTCGTAGATATGCATGTTTTAACATGACGGGGGCATCAGTGTTTCACAAACACATCTTGTTTCCATATCAGTTGTTTCTCTCTTTAGATAAGTTTATTTATCAATGCATCTGACCAATTGTTTTTAAAAAATGTAGTCCAGATAACACAATTATGTATTTATCTTTCTTACAGTTATATAAATGATAATCCTTTTCACTGTGATTGCGAGCTGAAAGGCTTTGTCAGATTTCTGAAATCAAAAAGGAATATTTTATCCGGGGACGACCCAGAATGTGCTTCTCCTGGCGACTTGAAAGGAACTCTGCTCACCAATCTATCAGTATCAAGCTTGACGTGTCTTCCGAAGGACATTATAACCACACATCAAAAAAATGATGCTGAGATGGGAACATCGTCCTTGACTAGATCTCTGACTACGTCTTCTCCGAATGATGCTGTTGTATTAACCACCTCAGAAAAAAAAATATTGTAGGTTTATTCTACAGTTTTACAGAATAATTGCATAAACAAATGAATAATAATAACGAAAATTGAACGAAAGGTATTTGAGTTAATCATAATGAATATTAATTACTTCAGTAATATCTTTCTCTAGCATTTATAGTTCATAATTTATGAAAAAATTATGGAGCATAATTATTTAACATGTATCTGACGATTAAATAAATATTTCTTCATCTATAAATGCACATTGACCCATATTAAATATGCATTTCAAAAAAGGTTGATTACTAGTCTACATGTAAGTACACATTAACTGTACATATCAGTACCAAATCTCATCTTAATATATCCATTAACCATTTAAACTTTTATCAACTCAGCATAAAGACACGCTGTATACATTATAAAAGGCAATGAAAATGACAAAAGCTAATGAAAACGTTTTAACATATCTTTATTCTGATTTAACTTGCAAGATTTACCTTATTATTACTGCCCCTATAAAAAAATGAACAGAAGAATGAAGATAAAATTGTATGTGATCGTCAACAATATCGACTTTCATAGTTTTAAAATAGTAAGTATTGTTATAAAAACTTCGATGATTTGTAGTATAGAATTCGACACTGGAAATGAACATCCACTCTCTGTCGTTTGTTTTACCTCAGTCGACTTATTTATTGAACACGTAATAATTACGACCATAAAACCACGCCAGAAGATCACAAAAATTGTAGGTTCCGAGTTCTTTTGCTTTCATATAATAAGTCCACCCAATGGTAAGTATTAAATCTGTGTTTTTGTATTGAAATAATTCTGCTTCTTGTAGACTTACCAAGAATCATTTTTGTTCATTTGCTTATGAATCAAGCTAATTATTTATTTATGTCGTAGACAAGACTAAACAGACGTCATTCAAGAAGTTTTTATTGATAATAGTTTATATTTCTTTCACATCTATTTTTCTAAAGATTCCCAACTTTGACACCAAACAGTATGAGAGACGATTGATACATCTCTTCCTGTAGTATTTCAAGAAACTGGGTCCTTGTTAAATGTATCATCACCACTTTTCCATAGACATGGTAAACGGTTACCCTATCCTCAAAATTTCCGACCCCATGACTTATGTTAAACTTTTGAATTGCGATCTGCGTTCTAGAATGCAGTTTACTGTGTTCTTTATTAAGATTTAGATTATGTGAATACAACAATATTACGCACAAGGTATGTTTTAGTGGTTCGTGTTTCTTTGCTCCTATTTTGTATTACATGTATTTAATGGACTTCTGATCTTGAATACTGTTCGTTATCTCCATATGTGTCTTGGAATTAATATATTACAACGGGCATTGTCAATTATGATTCCCTGCCTTCTCTTACATGTTTCATGACTTCAAGAACTTTTATTTCTCCCTATAACCTTATAGATGTCCTTTACTCCTTCATAAACATCAATTTATCACCTTCTTATCCATCACAACCAAAATCATTTATTAGTTTGTGGAACGTGGCTTAGGAGATTTGTTCGTGCAAAAGGATAACTTTTTGGAAACAGATGGTATAGTCCCCGTAGGGAATATTGTTTGCTTTTTCTTTAAATATTGCTCATATTCTCTCTTTTTTCTCTTTCACCGATTACTTTGACATAACAACGTTATATTCTTCTGACTCTTTGATTATCATGGATATTTATAGAAATTTCAAAGCTTTAACAGTTGTCCTGTTTATACAGTTCGCCAGAATATTTGGAAAAGAAACCGCTTTCGGTGAGTATTTGTGGGATTTTAATCGAGTCAAATGGAATTCTAAGCTATGCATTGCTTCCGATTTAACATTCCAAATAAACCTAGAACTATACTCTTCAAAACAATTTTGCACTACCATTGCATTTTTGGCGTTAGATTTTGATGTACCGGTGACAATTTTAACTGTATTCATTTGGTAAAATTTGATTAGACCCTAATCTCGAAATGCCCTTCTAAAAATCAATAGATGCAGTCAAATGTAAGTCTATATAATATTAGTTCTATAGTTAAAAAAAAATTGAAAGCCCTTCTTTTTAAAGAACTCCCTCTTACAAAATCATAATTTTGTTGCTTATTAAATAAAAAAAAAATGGTTCAAAAAGGAGATGTATGTTTCCGATATTATATAAAACTTTCCTGAAGATAATAAAATGATATAAAGAATTGTGATAGGAAATAAAATTCAATTATTGATATAAGATTAATATATTTTCTCGAAAATTCAGCTAAACGATCATTCCTTTTAAAAAACATCGTAACTTCATTTAGAAAAATATTTTCGATCAAGGCCGACCCTTTCGCTTTGGGCCCAGGTACTGTTCACATTTGTGTGATTTCGATGTATTGGGATTGAAAGCCTAGAGTTTCAAATGCTTTGTTCGTAAAAACAGGAAGCAGGATATGTGAGCACCTTTGAAAAATCTTGACGTTAAAAAGGATTTTCCCCTCCTCGTATATATTCATGTAAAAGAGTGGAATATAGATATTCTAACGATACACGAATAATATAGCGTTTAAAACAACTTACACCCTGGAAAACAATGACGATTTAGTGCAATTTTTGCTAATTATCACAAACTTGTATCAATTGGGAAAAAAGAAGATAAGCGTCATGTCTTAATTACAAAATACGTTTCAAAAACACACATATAAAAATAAATATATGACTTTATGATACATACAGTGTAGATATTTGACGCCTTATATTTCATAGATCTATACGTCCAGAAGTTATGTCAGCAGAATTCCTCCCTCGTGCTTCCCCATCCCAGGGAATGTCAGCTATATTACGACTGTTCCACCAAATACAACACCCTCCCTCCTAATTTTGTGCAGCACATGAGAGAGTGTCCCTTTCCGGATCTTTTTTCATTACAGACTTTGAGGTGTGAGGACTACAGACATGTGACATGTGCAGAGAGAACGGAATATAAAACTGCATGTAAGTATAATGATGTACATTATCTAAAAGTTTAATAGTAATCAAAACAGCAATTTTGATTACTGAGTATTTGACAAAGTCTTGCGTGAGACATGTGCTTACATATTTAATTATATTAAGTAAAAGAGCAGACGGAAATCAGAGGCCGAAAACTGAATGTGAATACAAAAAGAAATACATGTAATATTTAATAGCCTTACATGGGACACAATCATTGTCATATTCTTTAAAGTAAAGTCGCGGTATATAATACCTAAGCGATTGTTTTACATGAGAAACAATGTATTTTGAGAGTAAAATATGAAATCTGGTAGATACATTATATTTTTTGTAGCAGTAGACGCAGTGTACATGATTCCTTTTCTCAAGTTCTACAGAGTTATCAACGATTTGTTTTTCAATTTATTCCATGTAGGTAAATATCGTGCAAATCAACTCAACGTCTATCACGTGATGTGTGTAGTACAGGATGTTGAAGCACAGGAAACAATTTCTCCAGGAATTCTGGGAAAATCTCTGGACTCCCCACAGGGGAACAAGGATATGAAGGACAACGCGTTTATAAATCCTAACTCGCTAGTTAACTCTCGGCTATCATTAGATGCACTTAAGAAAGATTTATGCAGCAATTGAGTGTCTTGATTTTATTATGATTTTTAAATCGATTTTATTTCATGTACGTCATGATAAATCACGCATCCTTAAATCGATGACTTGAATGAAACCAGGGCTTAATTATAGCTTTTTGAAGTAGAGATTTTTAGGTACTTTTATGTTTGATCATTTAAATCCCACTTAAAGATGTATGTATGTGTATACCTGCATTTGATTTAGTGAATCATGATATTCTTCTAGAGAAATTAACCCATTACAAATTTGACCAAACAGCTATAAAGTGGTTTAAATCATATCTTTACGATAGGACCCAGTGTGTTAAATTTGGATCATGTGTCTCCAATATTCTACCCGTCACAGCAGGAGTGCCACAAGGGTCAATTTTGGGCCCACTTTTATTTTTATTGTACATAAATGACCTTCCATTACATGTAAACAATTCAAATATTGATATGTTTGCTGATGATGTAACTCTGTATTCTAATAATAATAATGCAAGATGTTTAGAAAATACACTAAATTCAGATCTTTGTGAGATTGAGAAATGGTGTGCTCAAAATCAAATGGTTTTAAATGTAGATAAAACAAAATGTATGTTAATGGGAACACAGCAAAGAAAATCAAAATTAGATAATCCAAATTTACAACTTTATGCCTCAGACAAAACAATTGAAATGGTTGAAACTTAAAAAATTCTTGGTGTACATATTGATGATAAGATACAATATGCAAATCATATTGATTCGGTTTGTAAAACGATAAATTATAAGTTATTTACTCTTCGAAAGATTAAGAAATTTCTCCCTCTACATACCAGAAAACTATATTACAATGCTTATATTTTACCATCTATTAACTATTGTTTGACTATCTGGGGTAATGCCCCCAAGCAGGACATGGACAGACTATTTAAATTACAGAAAAGGGCAGCAAGGATTATTCTTGACGCAAGTTCAGATTCTTCTTCTAAACCACTGTTTGAGAAACTTGGATGGTTAACAGTTTACGAGCTAGTTGATCTATACAAATACATATTATTATACAAAATTTTCAGTGGAATGACTCCCGAATATCTTTGTAATTTATTTGATTTTCATTCTTCTACTTCTTATAATCTTCGATCTGAAAGTAATTATGATCTAAGATTGCCGAAATTTCGTACAAACTTATTCAAGACATCTTTTCAGTATTCAGGTGTACATCTATGGAATAAACTTCCCCAACACATTAGACTCTCTCAATCTCTACGAACATTTAAGCGTTATATAGAAAATTACATCATCAGCTGTCGCACAATTATCTAAGGACAATAAGGTTTCGATATTATATATTGTATTATGATTGTTAATTAACTATACATGGACACTATATTCATAATCTTATGATTGTAATTCCTTAAACATATTACTATTATATATGATGAATTGTATTCTGTATATTTTTTGTATTTGATATATATAGAAGGCCCTGGGGAAGAATAGTGCATGCACTAACCAGGTTACCTTCTTTAAATAAAGTATTTATTATTATTTATTATTATTATAACTACATTAATTTCAGAAATATGCGTTTAATGTACGTCTTGTATTTTGTTATTAGAAGTGTGCCAGAATTTTAATTGATACAAGAAAATTAAAGCATCTCAAAATCGTCAAATGTATATGTGTTGTTTTTTTTTTCGATTCAGCATTAAGCCTTTTGAACAAATAGATAATTGCAGAAGGTTATAATTAAGATGAATCTTCTATAGGTGAAATCATTCTACTCAAACTTTGGTTGTATTTTTCCATTCAAGAAAACCATTTATCTAGAGAAGATATACATAACTCAAGACGTGTTTTTCAATCTTTTAATAATAGAAAACGATAAAAATAATGATACACTTTACATAAAATATTTATACATATTTAAGGTCAACATATATATTTTTCTTCATAATGACCACAAAATGACGATTCAAGGTCAACGAACAAATAAGTACTTAAGGATATTTCACAATGGGCGCGTTTAATTAAATGCCAAAATCGTCATCAGAGGATTAGAACGTACAAGTATCTACGTGTTAAAATCCTGATAGGAGAATCAATTAACTTACTATACAGTATAGAAACAAGTCCTTGGTGTTATTAAATCATTCCACTTGAGATTAGCATTTACTTTCAACTCCATTGTCGCAAACAAAAAGGATTTATTAAATTCTGTATTCTGACAGGTGGAAAACCCAAATATTGTTTTCTGACATGTTAAATAAGTAATGTCACAAAATATATTTTCAATTCTTATACAGCACAAGTATAAGGAAAAAAT
>NW_026931382.1:0-48505 GCF_032062105.1 Saccostrea cuccullata | reverse complement strand
TACGGAGCACGACAAAAAATTTGAAGCAAAAGCATGCGGAATCCAAAATTTAACTCATTAATTTTCTATAATTCGCGATATTTTTCGACAATTTTCCCACTTGTATCTTTAAATTGTTCTATTATTATGTATTTAGATTTCTGACATGATATTTGAAGTATTAACAGAAATATAGTGCTTTTTCTCCGATGCGATTCCTGTGAAAATGACGTCTCCTGAATTGACGGCGCACCACACTTGTGTTACATTATGTGTAATGCTCGAGATATCGCCAAAATAGATCCAAAATATGCATAATAAAACATGTAGTAAACTAGGGTATTCGTGACATTCGTCCACAAATAGCTTATTGCAATTTTAGACCGTTAGACCTCTGTAAAAAGGCTATACGGGAGGACGGGAAGAAGATTATCGATGAAAACTTTATCCGGACTGTAAAGAACGTGATTGCGAGTGACCAATGTAACCCTATATTTCATAAATACCTGCAGTTTTTCGTTTTAAAACAAATAAAAAGAATATTCTTTACTTGTTTAATAGATTTTAAGCTTGACAAGAAATTGTGTTTGGATGTTGAGTAGATAAGATAACTCAAACTGTACAGTTACTCTTGGGAAATTGTTTAGAAAATGAAAGCTCAATCACATATTTTTTAATAATGCCTGTGACGTCGAAGATTTTGCTGCTCTGTGTCTTAATGATATATCCTGAAAAATCCCTCAAAATTGATACCAATTTACAACATTTTGATACGAAATTTTGAAGACCATATAAGTAAAGATTCTTTTATATTATGTGTGACATTTTGCCCGATTATGTCGTCAAATATTTTTTCTGTGCAACAAGTCCGCGTAATTTTTGAACGGCCCTCGTATGTGTATTCCCGCTAAGTTCAATCGATTGTTAACGTTATGGTAATAAACTCTTTGATGTAATTAATGCAAAATCCAATTGTTCAGGAACATATATGTATATTTCCTGATAACATTGAGGTGGGACATATGTTTATTCCTACCTTTGATAGTGTTTAGCTGGCTTTATTATACCTCCCCCCCGCTTGAAAAGTGGGTGGGTATATAGTAATCAGTATTTCCGCCCGTCTGTCCGTCCTTCCGTCCGTCCGTCAGTTACGCTTTGGGATACCCATCTCTTATCCGCAACTCCTCTCATACCATTAAATGAAATTTGATGAAGCTTTCACAGAATCTCTATTACATACTGCCATTGTGCACCTCCTATTTTCCTTTTTGATCAGAGACATATTTTGGGTTTCCCGGCCACAGCAAAACATGGACTTTGCCATTATAACTATATGGAGGCGGATGGTATCATTTAGTGAGC
This sequence comes from Saccostrea cuccullata, assembly GCF_032062105.1. NCBI lineage: Eukaryota > Metazoa > Mollusca > Bivalvia > Ostreida > Ostreidae > Saccostrea > Saccostrea cuccullata. Next base: position 47,164 of record NW_026931382.1, on the reverse strand, counting down.
TCATCGCTCACAGTACCTCTAGTTATTACTGGTGTCGGTTTTTCTTCTCTCCTTGGGGTCTGAACTTGATTAATGAGGTTTAATCAAAAACATGGCGGTTTCAGACCACAAGATATAGGTTGGTTTAAAATAATGTAATCATTTACATCATTAATGGGAAAATTAATTGGAATTATTAATCAATATTAATTAAAAGATTATTGGGGTAAATAATCAAATATTCATAACTGTATATCAAATTTTGATTAGGTTATGATTACATGAACATATAATATGATTTACATCATTTTATTTAATTAAAATTGGGTTAATTATAAAGTCACAGTGGTGGCAGAGTGCAACATAACTTAATGTTATTGTTTCTGTGTCATGTATGAATATGTACATGTATAAGATGGAGGGCCCAGGAGGTTAAAAATGGTTAATTACATTATCGGAGGAAGTGCATATTAATTGAATATACATGAAAGTACGCTATATTGGAATGTTGGGATTCGAACATCGTCAATTATGGATAAAAGAATTTTAAGTTTACTTAAAATACTTTATGTATATTGATAATGTTTTTCTTTCTCAAATGCCGGAGTTATCGCTCTTGCGATGTACTCCAGCTGAATTTCAATAGCATCTATGGTAAGTTATGCGAATGCTGCAAGATAGAACCGATGGAATCGTTTCGCGGGAAACTGAAGGTGCGTCTCTTTTGAGATAGTGTGGGTCGTCATTTTCTTTCAGGACGCCGGAGTATTAACTCGCTGGAAATTGTTCTACGATTTTTTCCACCTCCACCCCTCCACCTTCCTTTTTTAATGAATAAACCTATATTTTATTTGTTTCTGTTTTGTGGTTTCAGACCACAAGGTAAAGGTTTGTTTAAAATAATGTAATCATTTACATCATTAATGGGAAAATTAATGGGAAATATTAATTGATATTGATTAAAAGATTATTGGGGTAAATAATCAAATATTCATAATTGTATATCAAATTTTAATTAGGTTGTGATTACATAAATATTTAATGTGATTTACATCATTTTATGTAATTAAAATTGGGTTAATTAATAAAGTCACAGTGGTGGCAGAGTGCAACATAGCTTATTGTTTTTGTGTCATGTATGAATATGTATAAGATGGAGGGCTCAGGAGATTAAAAATGGTTAATTACATTATCGGAGAAAATGCATATTAATTGAATATACGTGGAAGTACGCTATATATTGGAATGTTGGGATTCGAACATTGTCAATTATGGATAAAGTACTTTTTGTATATATATATATATTTTTTATTTTAAGTACCAGTCTAATCGTGTACAAATTTCCTACTTTCACACAAGTTTAATTAATGTATTATGTGTCATTCGCACAAGTACAAAGTTAGGCTCATAGTAAACAAAAGCTTTGATATGAATGACCGTTCTCGATTAACTATAGAAAATCACAAGTATCGACTTACCCCTGTCACATTCTAAGGTTTTGTTCTTTGCATTTTCGTGAATTTGAGCGGTAAAAATCGTTGAATCGTACGGTTTATAGATATCAATTAATGATTTGGGATGAAAAATTTTGCTTAATTTGATTGTTTATTTTTTCACATTTTATCGGGGCCCATAAGTGCACTCGTTCTTTGTTTAATTTGATGGACCTTTAAGCTTGAATACTGTTCGCTGTATCTCCATAGATTACACGAATGCTTCATTTTACCATTATCAGGATCCTTTCATTACTTCAAGCTGAATATATATTTCTTTTCTACATAAAGTAATGAACATTTTTTGAACAATATATTCATCTCTTATTACATGTGAATTATATCAATGATTTTTGCATGCTAATCATTGTGATTAATACAAGTCACTAGCTAAACATCTTTCTTGCAATCCATTTAAAAAAAAACATAATGTGAAAGAGAGCACACGAATAAATACCGTAAATATGGAAATTTTTATGTCGATTTTATTTTGTTAATTCAGGTCAAAATGCTGTTGATTAATTTTTACGTTTCAAAATTTTGCGAATGACCACTGCTTTGTTTACATTTTCTTATTGGTGATTTATTTTTAAGAAAACTATATTTTCGAATTCATTGCACTCGCAAATTTGCTAAAAATTTATCTACAGCAAAAATTTCCAGATTTAGGGTAGTAAGTACTGTATTAATTTAAGGGTACTGGAAACAAAAATTTATACACACATGATCCACAAAACATTGGATGGCTGAAATGGATTAATTAATGAATCTGGGTTTTTCATATCTTGTTATATACAATCACAAGTACAGTTTAAATCAGAAAATGTAATTAAAAGATATATGAAAATAACAAACATCATTCAAGCTCAAAAGTCAACACAAATTTTGAAGCAGATCAAACACGGATTTCTTAAACATCAAAGGTGGGATCAGGTGCCATGGAGGAGTAAACATCTCCTGCCGACCGGTCACACCCCCATATGCTCCTCGTCATGATCAAGAAATAACGGAAAATTTCATCTACAATTCAGTGTGTAAATAATGACCAATTGCAAATAATTAAACTAATCAGGTTTTAAAAAATTACGAGATCGATCACTGTACCATATTTACAGCTTTTCAGTATGAAAAAATATATACCTTCTCTTCACTTTGCTTCAATAACACCTGTCTTTTCCTAGTGTCAACATCAATTTATCCCCTGGTCTTATCCCGATAACCTCCTATCTAAACATTAAAAGAAGCTCTATAACATGACTCAAGCTACAATACTTTATTCTATTACTGGTATTTCAAAAACATTGACAGTTAATTAAAAGCTTTGAAAAATGAAATGGAAACCCGAAACCCGTAATTATTACGTTTGTTCTCTTTTTTTTTAATATTGATTTTGGAATTCAAGACAGCTGAAAGTAGATGTGTGAGAGCTATTGAAAGAACTTTAATTTTCTCCATTTATAATAAAGGTAATTATAAAATGATCCAAATCGAACAAATCATTTTAAGTGAAACTCTATATAATTTGAAACAATAGTGCCTTAAGCAAAAAAGTACATATAATAACTTGGAGAGAAGCGGATAGAACAAAAGAGATTTTGAGGTTTGAAGATTGAGACCTAGCCCCTTATTCTGAGTAAAAATGTTGACGAACCTCACATGTTTCATCTTCAGTATAGTATTTCCTTTTATTCAGTCTAGCGATCCTTGTATCAGTTTCAATGTAGACAAAGTTGTAGGAAGGAAACTTCCTGTGAATCCTATCAAAATCGTTAAAGGTGTAGGCTTACGACTCTGTTTGAAACAATGCGAAAGACACCCGTCGTGCTTGTCTATCAATTTCAATCGGAAAACGTTCGAATGTGAATTGCTTAATGTTTTGGGAAACTCATCAACACGGTTTGTCGATGAGAGCAACTATATTTTTGAAGAACTAACAAAAGACGTGAGTACATAACTCTAATTGTTACAAGTATGATGTAGGATTTTAAATATTTATTATACAGCTGTAGTTTTATATTTGTACAAAAATAACACAGTAAAAACATTAATTTAAGAAAAAAATTCGAACGTCCAGATCAGATCAATGCATGTTATAATTGTAGGGTGACAACAGAACACTTTGTGGAGATTCATTATGTATGTTATAATTGTAGGGTGACAACAGAACACTTTGTGGAGATTCATTATGTATGTTTTAATTGTAGGATGACAACAGAACACTTTGTGGAGATTCATTATGTATGTTATAATTATAGGATGACAACAGAACACTTTGTGGAGATTCATTATGTATGTTATGATTGTAGGATGACAACAGAACACTTTGTGGAGATTTATTATGTATGTTATAATTGTAGGGTGACAACAGAACACTTTGTGGAGATTCATTATGTATGATATAATTATAAGATGACAACAGAACACTTTGTGGAGATTCATTATGTATGTTATAATTATAGGATGACAGCAGAACACTTTGTGGAGATTCATTATGTATGTTATAATTATAAGATGACAACAGAACACTTTGTGGAGATTCATTATGTATGTTATAATTATAAGATGACAACAGAACACTTTGTGGAGATTCATTATGTATGTTATAATTATAAGATGACAACAGAACACTTTGTGGAGATTCATTATGTATGTTATAATTATAAGATGACAACAGATCACTTTGTGGAGATTCATTATGTATGTTATAATTATAGGATGACAACAGAACACTTTGTGGAGATTCATTATGTATGTTATAATTATAGGATGACAGCAGAACAATTTGTGGAGATTCATTATGTATGTTATAATTATAGGATGACAGCAGAACACTTTGTGGAGATTCATTATGTATGTTATAATTATAGTATGACAGCAGAACACTTTGTGGAGATTCATTATGTATGTTATAATTATAGGATGACAGCAGAACACTTTGTGGAGATTCATTTTGTAACAATTATTCCAACTGTATTTCTACGTCATCAACCAAGAAAATCTGCATTGCTACAGGTAGGTAATTTTTCTGTTCAAGGACATTTTGGAAATAAATTAATTAGAATTGCAGGCACACTTCACTTACATTGTTAAATTAATATCATTTGACTGGACTTTTGGGCTAAATCACTGTTCGTTATCAGCATACGAGATTTCTTCTAAAACATTGTTTTTTCATATCCTATGACAATTAAAAAGCGTACGGAATATGCTTGGCAAGCACATTAAAAACCCGAAAGAAATTACGTTTGATTCAGCATATCAAGTATTTTTAGCATGTATATAAAACTTGTTTACTGTCGCAATTCACTTTCAAATTACCGGTAGTTCAAATGCGTATATACTATGAGAAATTTATTGCAAAATCTTTAATTTAAATATTAATCAGAAGAAAATTTAACATTTAATGGAGGGAAAATGCTGTTTTAGCTTCAGGCACTATGAATTAAAACATTTGTATGTAACAATTGTTTTTTTATAATGAATATTTTGAACATATTTTACAATAGAATAATTTGTGTTGGCTTCATATAAATATATCAGTATATTTATAATAAATATTGTAGTCATGCATCGTAATGTTTTTTGGTTACCTGTATTTATTAATTAAATTCTTCGGTACCTATATTTATTAATTAAATATATTTAGAATTTTTCTCAATTGTGTAACGATTCTCAAATAATAGAATCATACATTGTTATATATGTCTTAAGTTAAGTACCGTAAATGTGTCTTTTAAGAATGTTCAGAACCTGTCCCTTTCCTGGAAAATGGAATCATTCTACGTCAGAACTATAATCCTCCTTCTGTAACATTTGGCTGTCAACAGAACTACATTGCCGTAGGTCAAGGGAACACAACAACCTGTACACCCGGAGGGAAATGGTCACCTCTTTCTTTGATCTGTGAATTCCTGGGTATTACAGATCTTATTAACAAATTTGCTGTAATTTGTTGATCAAACCTTAAATATACCACCACAATGGGAAATCTTAATATTTTTTATATATTTATAATTCAACTTCTCTTTTATGCTTATCGTATATAAGATTGTTTTGGTTTGACGATCGTTTTAAAGGTTCAATACGATTACAAAGCGGAAGTACGCCAAACGAAGGCAGGGTTGAACTTTCTATCAACAACACATGGGGAACCATTTGTGATGATTCTTGGACGGAAACAGAAGCTCGGGTTGTTTGCCTAATGTTGGGGTATACCGGGTAAGTGTTTTATGGAAAGCCACAAGGGACCCATGTTATCAGTCTTGATTTGGCCATGTTATTAATCTTGACTTGGTCAAGATTATACATGTAAATTTAAATATCATGGGGTGGTTAATCGTTTAAAATCCTGACTTGGCAAGAATTGCAATGAATTATATACAATATGACTTAAGGGTTCCAAGTGGCTTTCCATACCTTTTAAAGAAATATTTGTTTCATGCTTTATAGCTGTAACTTACTTTGAACTGCCACTAGACTGATCATTTATTTACTTTCAGTATCGCCACTCCAAGAACAGCTGCCTATTTTGGGGAAGGTGAGGGCCCTATCTGGTTAGATGGTGTAAAGTGCTCTAGGTCGGAATCTCATCTGCTGTTATGTGAACATTCCCCAATAGGAAGCCATAATTGTTATCATTTTGAGGATGCCGGTGTTACATGCGAGTAAAACTCTACCTGCTTCGTGGTTATAGGGATGGCGTTCCCAGCATTTCCCCACTGTTTGCAAACGAAACATTCATGTCATTGAAAAATATTTTAAAAACATTTTGGAAATGAAATGTTTATGGGCCAATTTATATTTCAATTTCTGTTTACGTATTTCTTTTGTCAGTCATCCACGAAAGTTGTTTTTTTTTTTTGTTGCACAAATTGAATTATTTGGCTGACTGGATCATGTTTTTGTAATGCATGACATCTGTTTAACATTTATGGAATTCTGGTACTTGTGATGAAAGAAAAAAACATAGTCCTGCTTACTTTCTTTGATGACAAGATTGAGTTTGATAAAAATGTTTGTAAGGTATACGATTTCACAATTAATATCGTGATTGTTAATTACAACATTGATTATCAATTTATGTCGAGTGTATCGTCAAAGGAAGCCTGACTGATTTTTCAGTGTCTATAGAATACAGGGAAAATCAATGGATCTGTAATGTAATAAACATTTTAAATAATTCTTTCGAAAGGTCTCTCTCTCTCTCTCAAAAATAAAAGAATTGCGATTTTCTTGTACAAAAAATATCTCATTAATCAACAGACACATTCCCACACTACACCATAATTAACTTGAACAATAGCACGTATATAATATATTATATACTTCCAATTGTGAAATTTGGTATTGCATCAATTTCATATGTATAATTTAAAGGTACTTGGACACAGATTTGAATTTATTATTTTCTCTATAATATTACATGTACGACTTATATATTTTAATAGCATTTCACACACAAATTAATTAAAAATCTTATTTCACATAAAAGATAATTTAAGAAATATACGTCATTTGATGAGATAAAAGATTTACTCTGTATCATATAACATACTTTGCCTAACGTTACATTGCACTGATTAGGTAAAAAATGTATTACTCTTTTTGACGCTACTTTTTAAAATACGCCCAATTTTAAATCATTTTTAGAGGAAAAAGTGTATATACTGAAATTAAATGAGGAATGAAGCTAAAATATTTTTTAACCTATTGATATGTTATACGATAAAACGTAACTTTGGACAGTTTAGCTTTTTTATAAACCGCTTTATGTTATATCTTACAAAACGCTTTTAAGGTTAAAATAAGCTTCATGCCTGATAAATATTTTTTAATAAAAACTGCGAAGTATTCAAAATAGTTTGAATTGGAAGTTTTTGATATGATATGAACTGCATCTATTTCTATTTTAAATATCCTAATATATCATTTACATAAAGGACACGTATTTTTTGGTAAAACCTTTTCTAAGCTTTGTTATTGTCGTAAAACAAACGAGATTTATGACATACATATTGATTTAACAAACTTACAGTCTCTTTAAAATCAAACAAACTGAATAATGATTTAAACTTATGTGCAAAAATATATTAGTAATATTCATTTTACAGGAAAAAATATTACATATAGGAAATGCGTACAGATCATTAACATCCCCTTTCCTTATTATTATATACAGTGTATACAAAGAAACGAAGTTAAATCCCGTCGTGATCTTTTTCTTGTTTCAGCTTTTCAATATATTTCCCTCCTGAGATTACCTCAACATGTAACTGTAATGAAAAAAAACCTGAAATGATATCTTTTAGGTTACTTATTGGAATCTTTCTCTTTTCCGTTACAGGTAATTTATCTTGTCAGTATAAAAGGCAATTACTATATGATATTGTTGATTATGAAATATTTTGTTCTTATTTGATAAAAAAAAATAACATATTTATAAATACAAATATTTTATATAGTAGATGAAGTAGTATTGGTTATAACATGTATATTTTAAAATATATTTTTATACTCCTCGCTTGAAAAGCGGGAGGGTATATAGTAATCGGTATGTCCGTCCGTCTGTTACGCTTTGGGGTACCCATCTCTTACCCGCAACTCCTCTCATACCACTTTAGGAAATTTTATGAAACTTTCACAGAATCTTTATTACATATTGTCATTTTGCACCTCATATTTTACTTTTTGATCTGACATATATTTTGGATTTTCCAGAGCAAAACATTGACACTGCAATTATATTCATATGGGAGGCGGGGGTTATCATTATTAGTACCTTTAGTTTAATTTAAAAAGTAAAATATGAAAAATGATGTAGATGATAAATATTATAATAATTATTATTGCATTTATTACCATCATATGTATTATTTGTCATCTGTTTTTGTCTTCATTTTTGGTGTCTTGGTTCTAAATGGTTAAAGGAAAAAGAATAAGACTAATTCTCGATGAATCAAAAAAAACACGCAATTGTCTGCATTACTTTTGAATATAATCGCTAAAGGTCTCCATCGTTTAAACCATATTTTATTTGAAAATGACCAGCTTAAAATACAGACAAAAAGTACAAAAATCTCAAAGTCTCCTTGAAAGATCTATAAGTTTTATTATTAAGTAAAGCGTCATAACTGATAGTTTTGGGATCTAAAGAAAATTGAGGCGGGGCTTTGGGCATTTATGGGGATGGGGTAGGGTTTACACTGCAAACTGTAACTTTTGAAAATTGTGAGGGGGCGCTAAACCCGATGTTTAATGACTATGTTTATGAATCATAAACAAAGGGAAGTCCTCTGAATTTTGTTTGATATATCATTCTATATTTTTCACTAGCTTGAATAAAAATCTGGTCATAATAACCTCTCTGCTGAAATTTAGAGCACATTGTGGTTAAAAAACAAGTAGCAGGCAGTACATCGGGAAAATAGTGTATACAATATATACTTGCGCCAGGAGTCTTCATTAATCATACCAGTTTGTGGTTTGTGTCAATTTCCTAAATATACATGCGACACTTCAAATCACAACCGCATGAGAAATGATACAAAAAACAAGTGTAATTTTAGGATATAGGAAGAAGTTTGTCAAAATAAGCTTGAAGAAAATTTGAAGATGTACATGTATGTATTATCTGAAATGAAATATTAGTAATTTTAAAATATGAGGGATTTTAAAAACAACACGGTCATTTACAATTAAAAAAGGTCTTTTCCCTAATATTATTTTTAAAAACAATTAATGCAGGGTCTATCTCAACTGACTGTCGATTGCCTGGAGTTTTATATCAAGGAACGAAAAACGTAACAGAAACTGGTAGAGCATGTCAAAGGTGGGATACACAGAACCCACATGAACACGGTTATGATGTATTTAGCCTTGCTAAAGAGAACTATTGTCGGAACTTCGATAGAGAGGAGCCATGGTGCTTTACCAATGACACGGATGTCCGCTGGGAACTCTGTGGCGTGGAAGTGTGTGGTCAGTTTATTTCTATTAGGATGAAAAAACTATTGAATATTACTTAAAGTAGAATTCTTCTCTGGTTTCTATATTTTTGGCGGAATATATATATTTATGCCTCTCAAAATTATAATAGGACAAAGAATTTATTTATAAATTTTACATAATCGAAGACTTGGAGAAATTTTCAAATGTAAGTTAAATTAATAATGAGGGAGTAAACTTTCAAAATATATCAAATAAATATGATTTTCCGAAACTTCATAAGAATCCTTACAAACGAAGATACATTGTAGGTTCCAGTAAATGTTCAACCAAGCCTCTTTCGTTACTCCTGACCAAGACATTGACAGTAATGAAAGAAAAACTTTAAGAGTACCGTGCAACTATATAGAAGAAGTGGTTAAGGTGCCGGACTCCAAACCGAAAGGTTGTGAGTTCGAATCCTGGCCGCGGCAAGTCGACGTTGTGTCCTTGGGAAAGGCACTTAACACGAATTTCCTCACTCTACCCAAGTGTTAAAGGGGTACCTGGCTATAGACAGTGAAAGATATTGTCAGAATGTTAGTGTTCTAGCGCTGATTACGGCAGCTTGCACTGAGAAAGATTCTGGATTGCTGGGGTAATAATGATTGTAAAGCGCTTTGAGTAGCATTTTATGCTAGAAAAGCGCTATATAAATCCAATCATTATTAAATCATTATAAAAAGTGGTGTGAATCAGATGTTGATGCTAAAAAATCTAAAGAACTTTTGGACAATTTGAAATCACAAGACAAAAATCAACAGCTAAAAAACTTAAGATTTTTTTTAACTTTATACACAACAATTTCCCACGATAAATTAAAATCGAGGCTTTTTGATATCATTGGCAGCTGCTTCTTTAATAAAAATGGAACTCATGAATTAACTTACCTCGCCATTGGTCATTTGCATACATGTAATTATTTTGTTAAAACGGATTCTGATTGCAAACATAAGTACTCTGAAGTTGCTTGAGTTTCTGATTGACAATAACTATGTGGTTTTTAGAGACCAGGTATTCCAACAATATATATATATATATATATATATATATATATATATATATATATATATATATATATATATATATATATATATATATATATATATATATATATATATACATTACTTTAAGGAACCCCCATTGGCTGCATACAGACGCCCTAGGAACCTAAAGGACATGGTAGTAAGAACCAGACTGGACAACCCATTACCTAACGGGGGCTTTAAGACTTGCTCTGACAGAAGATGTCTTCTTTGTAAGCACAGCACTGACACAGACAGTTTTAACAGCCCTGTTACAGGCCGCAGCTACAAAATACTAGGAAGTTTGTCCTGTCATACTGACAACTGCATTTATCTCATCAGTTGCAAAGTTTGCTCCAAACAGTATATTGGTGAAACAGGAGATCTCCGCAGGAGAGTCAATAACCACCGTTCGACCATTAGGACCAAAAAACTCAATGAACCCGTTGGGGAACATTTCAACCTTGAGGGTCACAAATGGGAGGACATGACAGTAGTGGTGATTGATCATAACCCAAGATGGACAGACGCTCAGAGAAAAAGCAAAGAAAAGTTCTGGATGCACAGATTGAAGTCATTCCGCCCCAATGGTATTAACAAACTGAATGACTTCACCAGAATGAACGTAAACTAGACCCGATTCCTGATGATACCAAACAAGATTATTCTCTCAATTTAGTGTAAACTCCACAGTAAATTTGCGTCACCATCTCTCGAACAACCCACATAACTATGTATTGCTTACGCCTTTGTTAATTAATTATTAATTATTTTTTACCGATAATCAGTCCTAAAACATTTCAAATTAAAATTTATAATAGATCATAATTCATATGTTAAAATGCCCCTTCTATATTATTTTTCTTTGGTTATTCTTTATCAAGTATAGTTACGCCATTTTGAGAGAATGAAACAATGTACGATTTACTGATTGTCGTAATTAATTAGCATAATTAATTCGTTCAATTATGTAAATCGCACTTCACCCGAGTATACCCGATAGACCGGACGCATTTCATAGCGGTCCGGATTCTTTCTTTAATAGTGTTCTTAAAAATTTCCAAATCAACATGTAACTTAGTATGTAAATATATAGTGTTTAGTAGTTTAGTAGTAGTGCTAGTTGTTTTTTGTTTCGCTTTTTCCTTTGTTCTTATGACTTTTTAACTCTTTTCTTTGTCCTGAGGAAGGGACAGGGCGTCCCGAAAATTTGACAATTTTTATTGTTCGTGTCGTTGGTCATTTTTAGTGCTTTTTATAAATTTCCATCCGTGACCTTGTATCTACTTGATAGATCCGACATTTAGGATATACAGTGTTGTTGGTTTTTTAGTGCTTTTTATATATATACATACATATATATATATATATATATATATATATATATATATATATACATATATATATTCAGGAACGCTGGGATGTTATTACAAGGAGATGTTCTAAACAATTGATGTCACTCTGTCTTTCTTGGGATATCCACAAGTTAGGACAATTGAAGAGTGAGATCAAGTCCTTAGAATCATCCCTCAACGATATCATGTCCCAGGCCGATCTTGATGAAGCCCATAATATTATAGACACCTATAATATGGCCCTAACAAATAAAGTCAACAAGACTCAAAAAAAGAAATTTCTCCGCGACAGTGTTCCACAGTCTAGGAACAACTGGTCAGAGGTCAGAGTTAACAAAACACGCAAACCCCGCTCGAGACGCTTCAAACGCATTAAGACAATCGCGAGGAACGGACCCATACAAACTCCTGACGTCTGCCCAGTGCTCAATACATCTAGTGCGCCTCTCTCCGAATCGGAGACCTCACTTCTTTCCAAGGGGCTAAATTTCTGCCCCACGCCACATGAGGTCGACGAAAAACAAGTCAGAGAGGACACCCGAGCATTCTTCCGGAGACTTCGTTTGAAGGAGCACTTCTCTAGAAAAGACTCCGAAGTAAATTCATACGACTCTTCCAAGCCAGATTTACAAGATCTAGAGGAACACAAACTCTATAAGCCCAAGAGTGACTGGGAACCTGCACCGGGCAAGTGCGGCGCGCTTGAGTCGTATATTGACGCCGTTGAGTCAGACATAGAGAAGCTCCTTTCAATGCCAGACAAGACTCCCGACAATTTGAGTAAGGAAGAGAGATCTGCCTTACAATCATTAAAAAATCGGGATGACATTGTAATCAAGAAAGCAGACAAAGGTTCTACAGTTGTAGTAATGGATAAAGAGACTTACATGGCGGAGGCCCAAAGACAACTCTCAGACGAACGTTTCTATAAGAAACTGGACTCTGACCCCACTAAAGAATTCTCCACCGCCATTACCAAATCTCTTGACGATATGTTTGAGAAAAATGAGATTGGTATCAACGTCTATGAGACCTTAAATCCTATTGACTGTAGACCAGGACAATTCTATCTGCTTCCTAAAATACACAAAGAAGGCATGCCAGGTCGCCCCATAGTCAGCGCAATTGGACACCCCACGGAGAAAATTTCTGAATTTATTGATTTACATCTCCGTCCACACGTAGAGAATTTGCCATCCTATCTCAAGGACACCACGGACTACATAAACAAGACGCCCTCTACTGGCCTCCCAGATCATACCCTCCTCGTGACTATGGACGTCACATCCTTGTACACCAATATTCCGCACGATGAGGGTATCGAAGCCTGTAGAGAAGTCTGGGATAGTAGATCCATACAAATTCCTTCTACAGAGTCCCTTGCTAAGCTCCTTGAACATGTTCTCAAGTTCAACAACTTCATGTTTAATGGAGAACATTACCTGCAGGTTAATGGCACTGCTATGGGTACGAAAATGGCACCGTCTTATGCCAATGTCTTCATGGGCAGACTGGAACGCAACTTGTTCCTTCAAGCACCATTTAGGCCCCATAGCTGGTTGCGTTTCATTGACGATATAGAGATGAAGTGGGTGGAATGTCGCGAGAGCCTCGAGGCATTTATTACGTTTGCCAACACCTTTCATCAGTCGATCAAATTTACAGTAGACGTATCTAATTCGAAAAACGTATTCCTAGATACTACATCTACCCTGATTGATGGTGAAATCGAATTCAGTCTCCACACCAAACCCACAGACTCCCACCTATATCTTATGCCCTCCAGCTGTCATCCCCCACACACTTTTAAGGGAGTGCCTAAGGGTCTAGCCACCAGAATTCAACGCATCTGTTCGTCCTCTGCCTTATATCAGGAGCAAAGTGGTCTTCTTAAGTCCCACTTATGCAAAAGAGGCTACGATGCCCGCACCGTACAAACAGCTATTGATGAGATGGCAGGACATGACAGGCAAAACCTATTACGCTACAAGGAGAAAGACAATAGCGGTAGGGTCCCTCTGGTAACCACATACCATCCCGTCCTTAAGAACCTTAGCGGTATCCTTCAAAAGAACCTACCAATTCTCCATTCAAACAAACGAATGGCAGAGGTCTTTAAGGAACCCCCATTGGCTGCATACAGACGCCCAAGGAACATAAAGGACATGGTAGTAAGAACCAGACTGGACAACCCATTACCTAACGGAGGCTTTAAAACTTGCTCTGACAGAAGATGTCTTCTTTGTAAGCACAGTACTGACACAGACAGTTTTAACAGCCCTGTTACAGGCCGCAGCTACAAAATACTAGGGAATTTGTCCTGTCATACTGACAACTGCATTTATCTCATCAGTTGCAAAGTTTGCTCCAAACAGTATATTGGTGAAACAGGAGATCTCCGCAGGAGAGTCAATAACCACCGTTCGACCATTAGGACCAAAAAACTCAATGAACCCGTTGGGGAACATTTCAACCTTGAGGGTCACAAATGGGAGGATATGACAGTAGTGGTGATTGACCATAACCCAAGATGGACAGATGCTCAGAGAAAAAGCAAAGAAAAGTTCTGGATGCACAGATTGAAGTCATTCCGCCCTAATGGTATTAACAAACTGAATGACTTCACCAGAATGAACGTAAACTAGACCCAATTCCTGATGATACTAAACAAGATTATTCTCTCAATTTAGTGTAAACTCTACAGTCAATTTGCGTCACCAACTCTCAAACAACCCACATAACTATGTACTGCTTTTACCTTTGTTAATTATTTTTTCCCGGTAATAAGTCTTTAAATATTTCAAAATTTATAATGGATCATAATTCATATGTTTAAATATCCCTGCCATCTTATCTTTCTTTGATTATTCTTTATTAAGTAAAGTTACGCCATTTTGAGAGAATGAAACAATGTACGATTTACTGATTGTCGTAATTAATTAGCATAATTAATTCGTTCAATTATGTAAATCGCACTTCACCCGAGTATACCCGATAGACCGGACGCATTTCATAGCGGTCCGGATTTCTTTCTTTATTATTGTTCTTAAAAATTTCGAATTCAACATGTAATTAAGTATGTAAATATCTAGTGTTAGTAGTTTAGTAGTAGTGCTAGTTGTTTTTGTTTCTATTTTTCCTTTGTTCTTATGACTTTTTAACTTTTTTCTTTGTCCTGAGGAAGGGACAGGGCGTCCCGAAAATTTGACAATTTTTATTGTTCGTGTCGTTGGTCATTTTTAGTGCTTTATATATACATACATATATATATATATATATATATATATATATATATATATATATATATATATATATATATATATATATATATATATATATATATATCACTTAGGGCAGTTAGGTTAGTTTAAGAGTTGTTGTAAAATGTGCTTTAAAATAATAATTAATTTCATTACAACATGTATTGGTAACAATCCTCTGTTAAAACTAATGTCCAAATAACTGTATCTCACTTCTATTCTCAATGACCGTGTAGTGTAGGGTAGCGCCGCGAGAATTCCATCGGCATCGAAAGCAAGTTTTTATAACTTGCCTAGATAGCCGAGCGGTCTAGCGCGCTGTTCCTGCACTGCTAGGAGACAGATTCCGAAGGTCGAGAGTTCAACCCCGGGCTGGGGCGGAAGTGGGTATCCATGTAAAAGTGAATTTCTTTGTGCTTTCTATGTTAATATTTCTTCACTTAGGGCAGTTAGGTTAGTTTAAGAGTTGGTGTAAAATGTGCTTTAAAATAATAATTTCATTACAACATGTATTGGTAACAATCCTCTGTTAAAACTAATGTCCAAATAACTGTATCTCACTTCTATTCTCAATGACCGTGTAGTGTTGGGCAGCGCCGCGAGAATTCCATCGGCATCGAAAGCAAGTTTTTATAACTTGCCTAGATAGCCGAGCGGTCTAGCGCGCTGTTCCTGCACTGCTAGGAGACAGATTCCGAAGGTCGAGAGTTCAACCCCGGGCTGGGGCGGAAGTGGGTATCCATGTAAAAGTGAATTTCTTTGTGCTTTATATATATATATATATATATATATATATATATATATATATATATATATATATATATATATATATATATTGATTCTATACGCAAGAGCATGCACTACGTATGAACAATTTCTAAAACGAGGTTAATTTATCACATAGTCAAATGTTGACTGACTTATTGTTAGTCCATTATTTATACACTGAATTGACGACGGATTTTTTTCCGTTATTTCCTGATCATGACAAGGAGCACACGGCGAGTATGACCGGTCGGCAGGGGATGCTGACTCCTCCAAGGCACCTGATCCCACCTCTGATGTTTTGGGGGTCCGTATTTGCTCTAGATCTGCTCTTATTTTGTATTGTTTTATGGGATTGAGATTGAATACTGTTCGTTATCCCGATATCCTTCTTTCCAAATAATCTAGAACCTTGTTGACCTTTAAACGCTTCATATCAAAATGCAGATTTGAGCCAAGAATCCATAAAAAAAGTATTTCTTCTCTCTTAGTAAACGATCAAAACTTTTTGTTTTGTATCATTTTCTACATTTATAAGACAAATTTATTAATAGGTGAAAAATAAGAAAAAGTTAAATGTAGGAAGCATATGAAAATAACTAATATATCCTAAAAATTAAGAAAAACAGAGAAAATTCAGATAAGCCAATATTCAGTTAAGTTGAATTATTTATGTAAATTTGGTAATATCATGCTATTAACCCGATATAATTATATGTTTTATGCAAAAAGAACAATCTTTAAACTTTTGAAAGAGAAGTAGGCATCACATGATTGGCAACAGTATTTTTTTTTAATTCTTAATATCAAGGAAAAAGATAAAGACATTGACCTGATCTTGCCTCTAATATAAAACGGTAAAATTTAATTTCACTGATACTGTCACTGACTGATATTGTCTTCTTGATTCTTTGAAAATTTCATTAATTTTTAAATATTAGAAATATGAGAAGAATCCTTTCTTTTGTTTGATAACCTAAGAATATTTATCTTTTTAATATTTTTTTCAGTAAGTCCGTGTCTCAATCAGTCAGCCAAGTGAATTTGCGTGAAATGGGGGCGAGTTGTCTCTACAGTGGGGGCGAGCTGTCCTGAGTGGGGGCGAGTTGTCCTAAATTGGGGGCGAGTTGTCTTAACAGGTGTTGGGGGCGAGTTGTCTTGGGGGCGAGTTGTCCTGATTCCAATAGGAATGCCTATTTGCGGTTTCGTTTTGTGAAAATCAAATCTGTAGTTTTAGTAAACCAGGATAATCCTGATTTTAAGTAGGTCAATGCTGGTTTTAAAATAGGTCAATGCTAGTTCTATCCTTTGCTTGCTGATGCTGATCCAAGTTATGCTGTTTTTTTAAATGCTGATGCTGATGCTAGCTCTATCCTGATCCTACTTATGCTGATCCTGATGCTGGTTTTTGTAACAAAATTAGTTCCCTGCACTGTACCTCATGTGACTTATGCACAGGGATTAGTCTATTCACAGTGATTTCAAGAAAATTATTCACATTTTACTGCCTTGTTCTTCTATAGCAAATAAAAAAATCAGTAGCGGTATATTAATCTTACATGATCATGTTGTTTGATTCATGTTTGTTGTAGTTGCGGTGGGATTTGCGGTTGCACTAATATTTGCCATCAGTTTTGCAATCAGCATATACAAAATAAGGTCTGTGTTCTTGATTTTTCCTTCAACATTTGTTTAAAATGCTTATAAAACCTTCACTCTTCCTCAATTTTCTAGACTTTTAACTACAGACTAAAAGTTTCTGTTATCCCGAGCTACACGCTAAAGTGAACTATTTGTCAGTTTTCTGCTGCCGTTGTTGTGCAAATTTTTCTTATTTTATTTCTTGAAACAACTGGACAAATTTTAACCAAACTTGGGTTAAAGAAGCTTTTCTTTTATAATGAGAATTCAAATTTGTTGACAAGAATCGCCAATGTTACTTTTAGAAAATAGTGCAAATTTAATTGAGTGTATTAAAGCCCTCTTAAAAGTAGACTTTGGATCACAATATTGTGCCAATATATTCTATTGAAATAAAAGGTAAACTAGACATGGTTCTGGGAGTTAGAATTAAAGCTTAGAGATTCAGGGTATAGGTGGACATCACATGGAACTCTTATTTTTCTTATTTTATTTATATTTTTTTTTTTCGAATTCAAATTGTGTAAAATAGGGACAAAAAAATAGAATAACAATTGTTTTTTACATTCATATGTAGACTTGATTTATCAGAATGAGCTTGAATTTAAAGAGACTACATATTCTTACACATGTGTTTTTCTGACAAGGAGCATACGGTGGGTGTGTCCGGTCGGCAGGGGATGTTCATTCCTCCAGGGCACCTGATCCCACCTCTGATGTTTTGGGTGTCCATGATTGTTCTGCTCCTATTTGTTTTGTTTTATGGACTTGAATATTGGTATGATATTGAATGCCATTCGTTATCTCCAAATCTCTTTTGAATATTTTAGTAGAAAAATACGTTTATGGTAAGCTAACAAGAAAGCTTAAAGATATACGTGATGACGTAATTGATTAAAAATTCAACTAATCACACTTATACCTAGCAATATACCCTTATAACCTGGACAAAGGGTCCATGGGGGATATGGAGATAACGAACAGTATTCAATATCAAAGTCCATAAAACGATACAGAGCGAGACTGCTGATGTTCTTGTTTCATCAACTTATTTGTCAATAATATACCGTGTTTTAGAAATTGTTCATACGCAGAACATGCTCTTGCATATTGAATCAACTAATACATAAACGCCATATGCAGGTGATGAAGGTGTATTGATGCTTAAGTAAAGGAAATTAACGGTAGAAAAATTAAAGATATCATGTTTTTTTCATAGAGCTTGGTTGTTTTATTATCATAAACGTCTTTTTCAAGTCAATATCCAAATATAAAACAGATGTGTCTGACTCTGTGCTATCTCTCAGTTGATCCAATACGCAAGACATGCTCTACGTTTTTTTAAAACGATATAATTCAGTGATAAACATGATGATGAAACAAAAAAAAACATTTTTGATATTCTTAAATGTTGCACAAAAATCGCATCGGCACAAGTGCATAACACAATTATTGTGCAAAGTTTGTTTCATAAACCAATTGATCGTGATCCATTGTACTTAAAAAGTGCTGGGGGGAGGTTTAATTTTTTCTTCTTAAGAAATAATTTTACGATGAATTAAAATTACCAACGTAAGAAGGGGTATTTTCCACTCTTTATCGCGATTTATACACAAACGGATAAACTACATACGATTCCGTAGCAAAATTCAGTTAGAAGACAAACTTCTCTTTTAGATTCACGCAAAATATCTTCAATTCATCCTTGTCTTTCACTTGTGCCAGTCCAACATAAACACGATTCATAAATTCTAACTCTGTCTTCGAAAGTGTAAGGGGAGCGTTTCAAACATAATTTTTTGCTATTGCTTGAATATATGCATATCGGAGAAGCAAAAGGATGGAGATATTTAAATATCAAATGTTAAAAATTATAACAGCACACACAAGCTTAAAAAAACAAACCTTACTCTTGAATTAAACACAAATCCCCATAATAAATCTACATGCCGTGTAATAATTATGACACTTTCCCCGTCATGTCAGCTCAAGTATGCAGTGACTTGACGTCATATTCTATTATGACGTCATATATAGGTAGTTCAGAGAAGTTACTACAGTTTGAGAAGTTTGATATTTTACGGGCAGCCTTATCCTAGCTGGGTACTGATTGAAGTTTTTCATTGTAATTATATAGGCCATTAATCATACAATTTTAAAATTATAAACCTATTTATGTTCATTGTAAATAAATTACCGTTACTTCGCAATCATTATGGTACCTGATCCAAAACCGATGTCTCATAGAGCCGTGTTTATTGTTTAATGTTTGATATTTAATATCCTTCTTAGTTTCATATATTTTATTATATAAATTTAAACAAAGGTTTCTTAATCTTGAAAATATATTAACATGATTTCTTTTTCAAAATCATATAGAGCAATAACACTGAGAAAAAGACGAAAAGAATTGATGCGCCTCCCAAGTATTCCAAAATTGAAAGACTCTCCATACGAAATGAATTTAACCAATCCAAAAAATCCGTATTCCGATCCCAACTATGAAATCGTAGAGGAACAAGATGAGGGTTACGAACATTTGCCCGAATCAGGAGAAACTACTTTAACAGACGAAGATGGGCCATATATAGATCCTAACAATGCAGATGGAACATATTTAGATGTAGTGCATAGCGAAAAAGAACCTAATGATTACATTAACGTTCCCCCTTATATTGATTTAGTTGATGATGCAATAGACGATTCTTTGAAATCAGGGGCTGTGGACAATTTACAAACAGAGAATGCTGCTACAATAAACGTAACTGAGAAAATAGATGTGGACGAAATAAAGACATAAACGAGGATTTTCCGACCATAAATGTGCTACCAAACCAAAAGATAATTTCGGAAAAGTTATCAATACATTATATGCATTCATTTGTCAGTTTTATTTGTTCGTTTATTAGTCCCTTAACGTCATACCGGATAAGCCCTATAACACAACAGTTTAGTGGATTTGTTAATAATGGGAAAGGCCAATTAATTCTTACAATTTTTTCTACACAACAATATTAAGCGCAGTGGGTACAATTTTCTCCTTTCACGTAAAGGTAGATGTCGTTGAAATACAGTGACCATCCAAACAAGAAAAATGTAAATTCTTCCACTCGTATATTTTAAGGCTTTCAAAAGATGGGCGGTGCCAAATTTCACTGAATGGACGAAGGATTGTAAACATACTAGTACCATAACCAAACCTAAGATAAAATTCATCCAAAATATGTTTCTATTTTTGGTTAGAATTACTGTTGGTATTCTTTGAGGTTACACATGTCATTGAGTTTTAAGTTCATGAAAAAATTAAGTAAAAGTTAGATATTTAATTTTTTGTGAATAAACCGAGGGTCGAAAGGCACATCATCCTTAGGATCCTTTTTTGAACCCATATACATCGAACACTTAAACGTACTTGGACACAGGTTTGAAGTTATTATTTTCTCTATATTATTACGACTTCTATATTTTAATAGCATTTCACACAAAAATTAATTAAAAATCTTATTTCGTTTAAAAGATATTGAAATTTCAAATTTTTCGGCGGGTTTGATAGACATATCCTTGCACTCTCAAAAATTTTAACTTTATTCTTAATCCTTAGGAAAAGTGGCAATCTCGTTTTGTATAAATGAAAAATAGTAATACTATAATCCAGAAAATTCAGAGTATACACGTTCGAAAGCAAAACAAACACACAATATATCGTCAGTCCGTGCAGTTGTGGTAAGCAGACTGACGATTGAATGCACCCGGTGAATTCTAAATATAAACAATAACAGAACTCGAGCCCTGTTTACAAAAACTGTGCTCGATTTGCTAAACTCTGTGTTCGGAATGACGATACTTGTGAAGGTGTTTTGCTTTCTAACATTTCTACTCTGAATAAAATTATTTTTCTTGATAAAAGTTTATAATTTTTCTCATTAAAACACATCAAAATTGCCACTTTTCCTAAGGATTAAGAATAAAGTTAAAATTCGTGAAAGTGCAAGGATGTGTCAATCAAACCCGCCAAAAAATTTAAAGTTTTAATAACTTTTAAATGAAATAAAATTTTTAATTAATTTTTGTGTGAAATGCTATTTAAATATATAATTCGTGATATTATATAGAAAAAATGAGAAAATATTAACTTCAAATCTGTGTCCAAGTACCTTTAAGTTTTTAGGATATCTCAGAAAAAGTAATTCATGGGTTATTATTATTCAACACTCCTATAATCTGATATAAGTATAACACATTTCGTTTACAATTTTTACATGATTTTAGTTTGTACTGTGGTACATTATCATTCTTAAAAAACAAAAAACTCTGGAAAAAATAAAGGTATTTGTTATAACATCTTTCAATGTGTAAGTTATTTCTTAATTTAACATATACTAGTTTGTCAATTATTTCAACAAATTCAAACATTATAATAAATTAATGACCCTGGGGTGTTTAGAATTCAAATAATGTAAATAATTTCAATCAAAACAGTCTTAAGATGTGATTTCATAGTTAATGTGTATAGTTTCGATGTGCATGTGGAAAATACATGGTTACACTATACAGCTTTAAGAATTGACTTAACACAGCTGAAGTTACCAGTATATCATATAGTTAAAAAGTGTTTAACCTATATCAATTTTTTCTTCAATCTTATACACTCTATATTTTCGTACACTGCAAAATCGGACATATCCTTACGTGTGATTAGATATGCACCACGTGCAACTGGGTACATAATTAAACTATCCAACTAGATACTGTGAAACCTGAATATTTGTATGTTTTGATTTTCGTGGTTTTCGAGTTATAAACCAATACATTTTGTTTACTATTTTAGCTTCACAGAGTCTGACATATCTGTTTCATATACTCACCGTCAATAGAAACGCAACACCCTAATTTTAGGGGTGAAAATTACATACGGGATATAACTATGTACCAAAAAATTTAGGAAATCTTTTACTTTGCCAAATCAGTTATTTAACCGTTGAATAATTTTCATTCCATTACCGGAAGTTGATTCTTAGCCCCATGAACAGAAATCAAAAATTAGCATTTTTCATAAAATTATTGACAATATTTTGGGTTTTCAAGGTTTTGTACCTGTTAATTATAAGTCTTGTACTAAAAGTCCGGAAAAATATCCTTCTTTCTCTTCCGGATGTGATGCCAGCATTTCCTCAAAGTAACTGAAAGCACGCATTTTCATTGCTTATGTTGGAAATTTTCAAAATAAAGAAAAGGGAGAGCTACAGATGCAAATATACACTACATAACAACTTTTCGGGCTCATGTGTTTCAAAAGCATAACTGACAGTTCCTTGACCGGAAGTCCAAGGGTTACTACACTACGCCAAGTTAGAGAAAATTCGACCTCAGTATCTGAAAAACAGGCATTTAAAAAAGGACAAGAATATTTATTTCGCTCAGATTAAGACATCGATAAACTTAATGCATGGTAGAATTCGGGCTGCTTATGTTGTACATGGCGGAGTAGCACGTTTTAATTGAATAGTCGGAAGGGGGGATGTTTTAAAAGTTATGTGTTACTTTCTAAGGTCTAAAGATAACTTTTAAGTTTAAATGAAGTATCATTGTTTTGTAAATTTACTTTTTACATTTATGTTTTCATTCTTAATCTTATCTTTAAACCTTATAAAGTAACACATAACTCTAAAACATCCCCCCTTCCGACCATTCAATTAAAACGTGCTAGTCCGCCAGGTACAACATAAGCAGCCCGAATTCTACGATACATTAAGTTTATCAATGTCTTAATCTGAGCGAAATAAATATTCTTGTCCTTTATCAAATGCCTGTTTTTCAGATACTGAGGTCGAATTATCTCTAACTTGGGGTAGTGTAGTAACCCTTGGACTTCCGGTCAAGGAACTGTCATTCATGCTTTTGAAACACATGAGCCCGAAAAGTCGTTATGTAGTGTGTATTTGCATCTGTAGCTCTCCCTTTTCTTTATTTTGAAAATTTCCAACATAAGCAATGAAAATACGTGCTTTCAGTTACTTTGAGGAAATACAGGCATCACATCCGGAAGAGAAAGAAGGATATTTTTACGGACTTTTAGTACAAGACTTATAATTAACAGGTACAAAACCTTGAAAACCCAAAATATTTTCAATAATTTTATCAAAAATGCTAATTTTTGATTTCTGTTCAGGGAGCTAAAAATTAACTTCCGGTAATGGAATGAAAATCATTCAACCGTTAAATAACTGATTTGGCAAAGTAAAAGATGTCCTAACTTTTTTAGTACATAGTTATATCCCGTATATAATTTTCACCCCTAAAATTGGGGTGTTGCGTTTCTATTGACGGTGAGTATATTTGGATATTTTTACTCGAGAAAGATTTTAATGGTAAACTAACAACCAAGCTCAAAGATATACGTGATGACTTTAATTTTTTTATTGTCAACTTTATCGGGATTCTCGTTCAAATCATTCAGTTCGTAAGTTTTATAGTTGATACTTTACATGAGCTGTACTGTTCCTCTCTTTAGGCAATACAAAGAACTGCTTGCAAAAGAACGTGTACAAAGATGGTTGCCTTTAACGAGAAACCATAGAAAACCATTTGAGAACTATCAAAATCCATTAACCACTAGCATATCATAATCTTACCAATTAATAGTCTGTGTAAATTATGTTTTAAGTAAGTGAAATAAAAAAGAGGTTAAAATCATTTCAAAATATATTATGCTGCCTTGTTAAACAAATTCGCATTGAAAAATGTGACGTTAAATTGTGCAAAAATCCATATGTGAGCTTAATGCGTGTGCGGAGCTGTATTGTTTATTAATACCCATAGTAATCAAACTACACTGACGTGCAACTTTATATGTGTATGTTATATGAATTACATCTTTTTGATTACCGGCCGCCAGAAGGCGGTCGGTTATATGATATGAAAGTTTGAAGTCGCTGTGCGTTTCTGCGGAGTTAAAACAATTTAAATAAAAATATTTAACATTAATAAAATAGTATATAAAAAAGAGCGTCTAAATGTTTAACAAGATCACACAGTAAACATAAAATTATTTTTTTAATAAAGAATGAAGTAAATATTTCATCCAATCCTGTTTGAGAAACTTAGACATGTTTGAGGTGCGGAGAAAAATAGGACATTTGTTGGGCATAGTCTAAAGCAAAGACCGCGTTATGTATATTGCACAATTTTACTTTCTCTATTGAAACAGGATTTGTTGTACGTATTTATTCCAAAATGACGTACACATGTACATATATAAAAATCTTCAAAAATATGGTTAAATAATAATTCATCAAAAGACCTAGCAGGATACAGAATATAACGAGATGTTGCCCCAGCAAACGAGGATAATACACGTTTTACAATGTGCCAAGAATTTTCCCGCTAACAACTCAAAAGAAAACTGAAAGAGAAGAAATGTAGTGGCGGATCTAGAGGTAGTTTAGTTTTTTCCTCTAAGAGAGAGCAAGGAGCCCCACATATTTGTTGCGTTTTTATTAAATTAAAACTACATTGCATATCTAGTTGTAGATTACATTAAACTTTAGTTTTAAACTTTTAATGTAAATGCCTCTTAATTATACGTACAGGCCCATGGTTTGTTGACGCAGAGGACCAGGGGTACTTTGCTTATACATGTAATACTGAACATGCATTATATAATTAAGAAAATCATTCAATGTCGTGCTCAAGCGTTTAATGTCACAAGGATATATATTAATAGGTAAATATAAGATATTTTAAAACAGATCACCATTTCAGTCTTCAGTTGCTTCATAAAAGGAACAATTAATTAGTTTGCGGCCGATTTTTGACGCTTGCGTCAATATATGTTTCTTGTATACTATTTACATGAAGGATACAAACTTTAAAAAATCTTTTTTAAGCTTTGGAGGTTTATAATATACTAGTACATACTGATTTAACAGAAGTTACAGTCTTTAAAATTATAACAATTTGACTATTGCTTTAAAGATGTGCGCAAAAAATATATATCAGTTTATATTTTTATAGGAAAATTATTACACAGAGGAAATGTTAAAAGATCCTTACATTCTTTCTTTCATTATTTCTTACAGTGTGTACTCAGAGAGGAAGTTTAACCCTGTCTTGATTTTGTTTCTTGTCTCAGTTTTTTCAATATGTTTCCCTCTTTATAGAGATTAACTCAATATGTAACTTTTGTTTTGTAAATTGTTTAAGTTTTTCAATATGTTTTCCTTTTTATAGAGATAAACCTAACACGCAAATTTTGTTTTGTAAATTGTTTCAGCTTTTCAATATATTCCCTCTTGATAGAAATGAACTCAACATGTAACTGTAATGTAACAAAACTGAAATGATAACATTAAGATTGTTTATTGGAACCTTTTTGTATTCCGCTACAGGTAATTTACTTCTCAGTATAAGAGGCAGTTACTTAATAACATTGTTGATTGTGAAATGTTTTCTTCTTATATTTAACTTTTTTAAAAGTCACAACATAAATATATAAAAAATAATATCTTATATACGGAATGAAAGTCCTCGATTTACAATAATCAACAAGTTACCTGACACAGTTTTGTATACTACATGGTTATTTAACGAAGCCGAGTCTAATTATTTCTGACCTAGGGATTTTGATAATTTTTTGATAAGTAATTTTTACTGTTGTAATTATTGTTTTAAGATAAAAAAGATAGAATGCTTACCAACCCGATTTTTTAGGAGACCATATCAAAATTTCTTTCGAGATTTCTTTTTCATTCAAATACATGAAAGTTATTGTAAAAAATCACCAAATTGTGAAATTACAAAAAAAAGAAAGAAAGAAAAAAAAAAGAAAAAAAAATCCAAAACGTACTTTGCTCTAGGAATTAATTACTGTGTATATTTTTTCATGCCCAATGCCTGTAAAATTGCCATGTTATGGTATAACTACATATCAGTGAAGATGAATTATCGGCACATACGATTTTTTTGGTAAAAGAATTAGCAATGTTTGAATTGCTAGTATGCTTCTTTATATGTTCTGTTATCAGTATTTAGTGTAATATCAATGGACGTCTTGAACTTACAAGCGAGTTATGTGTCAGTCTTCAGCGGCATGCGTTGCCTACAAAATCCAAAAATGGTGACGTCGGTAGAGCCATTTCAGCGTTCTTTCCTAACTATTTTCGTTAAATCATATTTTCAGACCAGTAGGAGTTACATATAATTTTAATATTGTTTTAAAATCAAATATTTAGCAAAGGTGTACTGTCGCACAAATGACTGCATGGAATTAAAAAGCTGCGCAAAGTCACGCGCACTCAAATTAAACTCGGCCTCGTTAAAGTCTTATTTGTTTTTTTTTTAAATTCAAAATTAAATAATGATGATGATGATTATTGCATGTATTACCATCATATGTAAAACAATCACTAATTTATCGTTTTTTTTCTTGGCCCTGAATTCCAAGGTTAGAGGAAAACGAATAAAACTAATTTGCATTGAATTTTAAAAACACACAATTATCTGCTTTACTTTTGAATAGAATCAGGCAATGTCTCCTTGAGATATCAATATTTTTTTTCTTTTAAATTAAAGCGACATAACTGATAGTTAAGATATTATAATTCGTTGGCGTCGGAAGGAAATAAAGGTGCTTTTGGCTTTTGTGCTTTCGTTCGTGCCTGCAACCAATTAAAGTTGGATGGATAGTGCTAAACCTAAGCCGCAATGTTCAATGCCTATGCTTGTTAATGAATCATAAAACGAAGGGAAGTCCTCTGAATTTTATTCATAATATCATTCTACGTATACTTATCATTAGCTTGATTACAATCTGATCACAATAACCTCTGTTCTGAAATTTAGAGCACGTTGCGGGTAAAAAAACAGGTTGCAAGCAGTACATCGAGAAAAATGGTGTGTAACCAAATTTAAAACCGCATGAAAAAATACAAAAAACAAGTGTAATCCTTATGATATAGTAAAAAATGTTAAGGTTGAGGAAAAAATAAAGATAAAGGTATTATTCTAAATGGATATAATCTTTATATAAAGGATATTAAAAAAACACAATGATATACCTTTTAAAAAGCCCTTTTTTCCTAAAATATTTTTCTTCTTCAATCAATTACATGTAAAGCAGAATCTATCTCAGACGACTGTCGATTGCCAGGAGTTTTTTATCAAGGAACGAAAAATGAAACAGAAACTGGTAGACCATGTTAACGATGGGATGCCCAGATCCCACACGAACACGCTTATGATACGTTCCGCCTTGCCAAAGAAAACTACTGTCGGAACTTCGATAGAGAGGAGCCATGGTGCTTTACCAATGACACGAATGTCTGCTGGGAACTATGTGGCGTGGAAGTGTGTGGTCAGTTTAATTCTATTAGGATGAAAAAAAAATTTGACTATTATTTGAGTTTGATAACCTACGAATGTTTATCTTCTAAATCTTTTTTTTTTCAGAAAATCCGTGCCTTAATCAGTCTTTTTATACAACAGAAATAAAGAACCTGTGTGTTCATAATATCCCAAGTGATAGTGAATATTGTAGGTAAGAGGTTTTTATATAGACCATAAAATAAAACCTTCAGTCATTCACATGTACAGCATAATATACATTTTACATTGAGGCAATTTTTAATTAAACGTAATCAAATAAAATATCAAAGATATGAATTTTAGTTATAAACATATGCCATTGAATTTCTGTATCTAAAGTAAATAATAAAATTTTGTATATGGGGGAAAAA
Organism: Saccostrea cuccullata; assembly: GCF_032062105.1. Taxonomy (NCBI): domain Eukaryota; kingdom Metazoa; phylum Mollusca; class Bivalvia; order Ostreida; family Ostreidae; genus Saccostrea; species Saccostrea cuccullata. The sequence continues at coordinate 18,930 of NW_026931382.1, read as the reverse complement.
AGGTCATTGTATATGCATATTATTGCTATTTGAAAAAAAAGAAAAAAACAAACAGTGCATGATGATCTGTATGTATTGAAAGAATAATGAAATTCTCCAGAAAAAAAATGAAATATGTCAATGTTTTTTTAAAATTTACATTGTAACGTTTCATGAATGCCATATGCATATTTTCCAGCAATATATTAAACCTGGTCTCATGTTTGAAAAAGAATATAGAAAACCTCACCGGTTCCAATTGTTCCCAGATTACATGGCGATCTATTGCTCTGCAAATGAAGGACACTTTAGAAGACTTAACAGGGAAATCCATCTCTCAATGTGAGTGAAAAGAAGTTTTCTCACTTGTCGATGCCAGCTAAAAAATATAAATTTAAAGTTGATTTCCAAAGCAAGTTTAAAGAAGAATCAATTCTATATGGAAATGGAAATCTCTCGACTTTTTCTTCAAAGTTTTACAAAGATGATCTTATAATAAAGAATGTAAATGGAAGAAGAGATTGTAGAATGGAAGATAAATGAATATCAAAAGAAATTTAACAATACCCTGATATCTTACAAATTTCATTTAAACTCTCTGTATAAGGTATTAGATACAACCAACATGACTATCACAATAATTAAAATAAAAATTATATACACAATATTGAATCAAAATTTTCTTCATGAAAAAGAGACAATCTATCATATAAAATCATGACCATGCTGATAAAAATAAATATTGTAGAACTACCTTTCAAAGATATAATTGTAATTTTCTGTTTTGCAGGCATTCTCCCACATTGTAGAGATCCCAGTTTGATAGATAATTCTTTTAATCTTATTAACTTGGCCGCCTCTTGTTACAACGAAACAACCATTAAAACTACAGGTCTAGATATACCAACACTTTGCCGGTATTTATTCACAATGTATTTTAATATGACAAAATCAAAATGTCAAAATGAACAAAGCAAGTCTTTTTGTCTTATTGTATTATTTATTTGGAGTTTTTCTAACTATATAGCACTGCAATATATATGACACCGCATTAGATATTTAAACTAATATTACTGTAAATATAAATTAAGTTGTTTTTAAATACTAGTAGTGTTATCTTCATGTTTTGAAAAAATTCTTTTCTTAATGAATTAGATTGAATTATGAACAATAATTATTTATCAATTATTATAATTAAAAAATATATAAAATTTCAAATTAATCTGCCTGAATATGGCAATACTTAATTACGTTTTCTCCTTTCATTTAAATTTAGAATGTTACAGAGGTTTGGGCATTGTGTTGTATCAAACAATCAAGACAGAGACAAAATGAACTCTACTTGTCCCGTCAAAGATAAATTACTCATGTCCAGAAGGTTCATATCTCTTACACCGGCACACCTTAAAGGAAATGTTAGTTTTTGTAAGTATTCTTCGAGACAATGTCAATTTTCCCCCCAAGAAATCCCATATAAACAGACTGCAATATTTTTTGTTGACGGGGATGATTGCTACATCATGTTTTCAGACATCCATGTTTGCTCAGTGAAGTCTTGTTTCAATAGACTTTTTGTATGTTTTCGGATTGTTTAATTCACCTTTAAATGCTAAACGGTTCTTTCTTACTTTTTCAGGTGTCAGATATTTTTATTCTGAATTCCCTGTTTCGCTGGATTTTATAACAGGTAAAACATTGATCTATCATTCAAGAATATATATAATAGGGTTGTCATGCCAGAAATAAGAGCACAAATGACTAAGACAATATTCCACGGATAATAGCTTCCAGTGTACCTTCACGAGAAGCACACAATTGATGGTTTACTTGACATTATAACCTTCATCATGTATAGTCACTGTGGCACAGGTTCGATAATTAACGCCATTCTAGTGGTCCTAGTTAGTTCCCATAATGTTGTTATGGTAATATCTGAAGACCAGATAGTAGAGTGCTTGTCGTTTTCCTGATTGGAAAACTGATTTCTGCTTCGAAATAAGCCCATATTTTGGTTGAATTAAATGTTGAGCTTAATAATTATATAGTATAAGATCCTTTGTCCATTGTTCTAGTGTAAAAGTAAGCCACCAATTGTAGAAGTTATCGCTCCTCACAAAAGACACAACCCGATCCCCATAAATTGTGGGATTTTTTTTTTTTGCCGTTAATGTTAAGGAGGTACAAGGGGTCTTTGGTAGAGTACGCGAAAAAAAAATACTTCCCTTTAACAATATTGAGAAACGCAAAATATATTTAAAATTCAATTTGAAACAAAAATGACATGAATGATTTTTTAAAGGAAGAAATGTATTATGTATCCAAAAGGCTACATGTTTGATATGTTTCAGATTTAGATGATGTACATGTATATGATGTAATTGAGAATCTTTAATTAAGGATTTTAATTTTGTGCTATGATTCCATCGATGGAGATATCTGATATTGCACATATTTACGAGGCTTTAGTCTTTAAGTACAATTAAAGCCAAGCTTTAAGGTCATAGTCAGGAAATAGTCAAATATTATATCTTGAATATCATAAACCTATCATTCATTTTCGCCCTAGATTTAGATAGTAATAATTTCTTTACTGTATAAAATGTTTGAAACATAAATTTAAGAGAAAAAACTGTTGTCCATCTATACTTGTTCCCGTTCAACTTGCACATAATTCATATATTTTACACTCTTTTTTTTTTTTTTTTTTTTTTTTTTTACAAATTTTATAACGTGTGATCTTACACAAGAGCAGCAAAATATGAAGACAGTCTCTATTCTCTGAAACCCCAATAATATTTTATTTAGATACTACAATGTCCGCAGGAAGTGAAGAAACAAACACCAACTTTTCCCAAACAGCGATCTTTCGTAAGTTAATAAATCTATTCTGTCATTTTTAACATAGAGCTTTGAGGCTACAAGTCTAAAAAGAAAATTATTTTCTTTCAAATTTAACAAATGAAAACACAATTCTTTTTAATTCTTAAATATTTATTAGGTTTGATTTCTCGCAATAATTGTAACCACGGTAATATCATGTCAAACATTTTATTAATTTTGTCATTTGTTACATTTTTTGCTGTGAAAATATTTCAGATAAAGAGTTATTAAGGGGGATGTACAAGCCATATTGAATCTAGTCTGGTGTAAAATAAGAAATACCAAGAATGCGCTTAATACTCTACTAAACTAGCCCAAAGTTACTCAAAGTGCTAATGCACTAATTACCTACTGTTAGAGACCAAAATCAGTTAATAATTAAGTTTATTTTGTTTTAATTAGGAGGAAATTAATCATGTTAGAACTGCGCAGCTACAGCATTCACGAGATGAAAAATGCATTGAATATAGTATTGGTTTGATTCATTGATAATATGGCTACAATCATTCGTTTCGCTTTTTTCTTGTCATTATGCATAATTCTTGAAAATTTGATTTTTCATATGGGTGTCTTCCTGAGGCCATGTGTTTATTTCGTCCGCCATTCCTCTGTCACACAGAGTTCGAATAGCATTGGTTTTAGAATAAATGCGAACATAATAACATCAAGACAAGAGATTGCTAAGTAATAATCATTAGGTTATATTACTTACTACTTTTATTTGTTGCATTGCATCGTCTGATTAATGAAAAAAAGCGATTTTAACGTCACTCCAGCAAATCGGGAAAAACTGTTCTGTTTACAGCTCGACTTTCCTCGATAATATCATTCCACTGAGCACGTGGTTGGCATGTGCATATATCTGTTGTGGATAGATGCGTTTATTACCATGATTATATTTAATTTTTCATGGAACAAGTCTTGATGATTTGTTGGTTTCTTTAAAACTCAAGAAAAAAGATAAAACATGTCCTAAACATATGTCATTACGGCGGGTCTTTTTTCTGTGGCGATAGAAGTTATTTTCAAATGGGGCACTGTAAGGAGGATGCTTAGCATTTAATTTGAAAATATTAAACAATATGCGGTGCATGAAAAACAAATTGTAATTACATGTCTTACATTCGAAAAGTTGGTACATGTGTCTATTTTGTTTAGCAGTTAGATAGAAAAAATAGGCAGTTATAGGATTTCCTTCAGGCACCTCACATAAATAGCTAGATTGTTTGCAATGAACCATACATTGTATGGAGTAATGTTTGGACATAAAAACGCATCATGTCTCATTATGTTGACAACATTGAACATACGAAGCTTGATAAAATATATTGAGTTGTGTCTTTGATATTTAGAAGCAAGCACAATGTTTGCAAAGAAAAGTCCATTGCATATGCTATGTCTATCACGCAAAAAAAAAAAAAAAATACCCCCCCCCCACCCCACCCCCCCCCCCCCTCAAAAAGAAAAAAACAAATCCTATGTTTGTTTTTCAAAATAGTGCCAAAGATTAAAAAAAATTGCATTACTAAGTATGTGATGGAACATGTACTAGCCTTATAAGACAATTTGTTATAAAAATATTTGGCTGCCCTCTCTCCCGATCTACTGCCTAGAAATGGCCCGATTCATTTTTTTTTTTATATCCCATTACGTTTTTTTTCTTCCGTCAACGAAAATGTTTAAAATTTTAGGAATTTTTTTCTCACCTATAAATAGGACCCAATATTTTTCCCTGAGTTGGGAGGACCACCAAACGTCATTTTACAGATGGTATAAAATATTTATTAATGTTGATTTTTTTTCTTTTACTCTGTAAAATTGTAATTTTGACAAAAAAGGCAAAGAGAAAAAGTTTTTTTATTCATTAAATCTCCTAACCCTCTCTGAATGATTTCATTCCTTTTCAAATGTTGCTCCGCTAAATTCAAAATTGTAAATGTTTATTTGACAGAGTATACGAGGGTAGATCAAAAAGAAAACGATATATCTTAGGTATTTGATAGTTATATTATTGTTGAAATATTCAAGTATTTTTCAAAGTGTCAATTGGAGGTCTTTGATAGCATATTGCTTAATTAAAAACACATCCCTTTTCAAACTTGCTAATATATCACTGGGCAATATAACAAGTATCATATTTAACGGTAACCATCTGCCTTCCTTCACTAAAACGATCTATCCAATCATTAATTGAATTTGTAGGAAGTCATTTGTCTTAATAAACTATGAACAAATTCTTATATGCTACTTCAAAGGCATTTTAAAGATATACCATAAATATTTTAGTCGTTTGTTAAACGAGTTCCAGTGAGGCAACCATTTTTCGTCACATGTACCTGCATAATGACGTCATTATGAGCAAAACTTTATTCAGCATATGCTATTTTATAGAACTTGTGTTTGGCTATGTGTGCACCAAATTTGTTTCTAATCTGAATTGTGGTTTTTTAGATATAGAGATAGTTCGCGAACTTTTTGATCACCCCTCGTACTAGTAAGTACTAAATCAAGGTCAGTCATATCGATTTTATGTGTTTAATGTCTTTGTGTTTCATTGGTGATAATTAAAATTTTGATATGTATTATAAGTTATCTGTGGTAAACTTACAAACTCTTAATTCTTAACTTTGATGGTGCTCATTTTTCCTTACCTGAAATCAAAGAGTTTAAGATTTTTTTCTTTGATATCAATTAGTACATTATTTAACAACTGTTCGATAATAATACTAAATAAATTACCTCAAGCCATACTATATATAATAACACATTTCCTCTTTTAAAAGTGTTCATACTATTTGAAATATTTTGCAACTGTAATTCTCTTCTACATTTAAAGATTGTTATGTCCCTCCATATTAAGAAGAGGTATGGAAAACAAAATTCTGTGCTAAAAATAGACCACGTGCTCCTATCCATGAACTACTTTCATGGTTCTTTACTCTTTTTGAAGACAACGATACCTTGTTTTGAACTTGAAATTATCTTTTAAAAGTGCAAAATTTAGACATTTTCTCGACAAATGGTTGTAGAGAGAACATTGATGCACAGTTTGCATATTTTTTTGGATTTTTTAAGGCTATGCTGAATTCTGTAGCTGCGCAGTTCTAATGAGCATATCAAAAGCATTTTTCTGCAAAAAGTATAGATTATATACATGTATGCACAATATGCATTCAGTTATGAATATTTATTGTATCTTTATCATAAGGACTTAAAATTTGCTCAAAATATGATGTATTTTAGCCATTTGAAGAAATGTTTACATTTTGTTCTCACAGCACTAAAGGTGGCCGTACATCCCCCTTAAATAAATCTTTAAAGAAATAAAGAAAGAGTTACGAATTTTTCCCAGAGCAATGTAAAACATCCAATGTACATCACATTATTTTTACGTAACCATGCTGTTACAATTCATGTACACTGTATGTTGTAGTTTCCGTGGGATTCGCAGTTGCACTGACAATTGCCGTCAGTTTTGTAATCAGTATATACAAAACAAGGTCTGTGCTCTTAAATTTCTTTTAAAATTAGAATCAATCAAAGATTTCAAAACAAGATAGCTATCTTATAGAATGTATTATAAAACTTTTACTCTTCCTTTTGGACATATACAAGGTTTCTGGTTTTAGGATAGAATTTTTTAAGAACTATTGAACAAATTTAAAAGTACAAAGCATGTTTTATTCTGCCACATTTAACCTACCAAGCTAGCCTTCCTTCGAATCAAAGTTTTGATAATTCCTTATGCATTTCCTATGTAAAATCTTAATAAAAAGGACCTACATTATTTTTTACCATGTAATTTCTCTAAAATCCATATACTCAGTAGTTCATAGACATTTTCATTAAAATACATTGCTTTATTCTTTTCTTCCGATTACATGTATAAATTTTGGCTAAAAATACAAATAAAGAAACTAGAAAGAGAAATTCCACCACTGTTCTTTAATTTTGATTTACTTTCCATAACATCTAATTATTATTCATAATGATCAAGAGTTTCTGTCTTGTAATTTGTCTACAATGTCTTTTTAATAACTTAAATTCGTAATTACCGTGCGGTGCCTCCTTCACATGACTTATATAGAACTGTTCTCATCCGGTAACCTAGCTTTCACCATAATATGGCAAATCTTACCCTTCGCAACATAACATGATAAATGACGACCTGGTGACTGTCTGTCCCCTAAGTTCACACAATGTACAACAAAGTCATCACTTTTTTTTTCTTTCTTGCATTTTTTTTTTAATCCATAAAAACAAAAACATGTTCTTTTGTGTACCTCCATAACATTCACTTTCTTTATTTCCGCCGCCTAGTGAATTAAACGGGACATCACTGTTTTTATAAATGAAAAAAATTATATATTATACCTTTTTTTCTCCGGACTCCCTGCCTTGTCAATGACCTTATTTTTCTAGACTTTTAGATATCAATTATTAACATTTTATCCCAAGCTGCACTCCCGAAAGATCTTATCTGAGAAAATTTGTCAGTTGTCTGTCGTCGTTGTTGTTGTTACAAACATTTTTTCTCATTTTATCATTACAAATTCACTTGAAAATTTTGAACAAATTTAGCATAATTGTTTTTTTTTTTTTTTTTTTGAAGAGTTTTCAAATTTATCGACATGAAGCGCCAAACTCACTTTTTACGACTTATAATTAAGAATTACTGAAAAGTTACTATCATCTTGTAAAATTCTTCTCCATAAGAACCAGTGAGACAGAAAATATTAGAGTTAATGTACATAAAATTTATGTATTTATGAAATATTGACTATAATTTAATTTTTTTTTAATTCAGAAACTATATTTACATAAAGATTTTTTCCCCCAAAAATTATTTAGAGCAATAACAATGAGAAAAAGACGAAAAGAATTGATGCGCCTCCCAAGTATTCCAAAATCAAAGGACTCTCCTCCCTACGAAATGAAATTAACCAATCCGGAAAGTCCGTATTCCGATCCCGACTATGAAATAATAGAGGAAGAAGATGAGGGGTACGAACATTTGCCCGAACCAGGAGAAACTACTCTAACTCTAACACACGAAGATGGACCATATATAGATCCTGACAATGCAGACAGAACATACGTAGAGGTAGTGCACAGCGAAAAAGACCCTAACGCTTACATTAACGTGTTTCCTTACATTGATTTAGTAGATGATGCCATTGACGATGTTCTTCAATCAGAGGCTTTGAACACTTTACAATCAGAGAATGCTGATTATTATAATGTAATAAACTCACCTGAGGAAATGGAAGTGGAAAAAATTGAAGAGAAATGAGAAATGGGCTAAATGAGGATTTTTCCACCATGAGTGTGAATGAATTTTAAATACTGATTTTTATTTAATTCCGGATAAAAAGATCGGATATGAAAAATTTTAAGACAAACTAAGTATATATTCTCTTTATGTAAATATCAGAGGCAAAAGTTAAAAAGAACAAGACCTCCGTCTTTTTTTATTATATGCTTTATAAACTTTGCATAAGTCGATTAAAAGATGAAACATGTTTCGTGTAATAAGTTTTGTTGAAATTAAGACTACCAAACCCATAAGATCATTTAGGAACAAATATCAAATGAATACATTTTTTGCAATGTTAGTTTTATTAGTTCATTAATTATAGTATCCTAACGGTGAAACTGATGAGGATTTCAGGTTTCATCTTTTTTTTGTCCGGTCGTCAAGTTGTCTAACGGTCCGTTTGTCCAAACTAATAGCTTAATAACAAATCAGACTGCTTTACTACGCTAACATATTATCACAAATACTTAGTTAATGTTTATTTACAAATCTTTACTACATTTTAAAGTCTTTTCTATTCATGATTATATGCATGAATCCCCAGCGTACTGATTTGGGTCAAGATATGCACAGATGTATCTACTAGTATTGACAAGCGTTCGAGAAAAATGTAAAATGCAGCCAATTGCTCATCAAATGCCTTTAAAACCCTTATAATCTATTTTTAGAAATAATTCATTTTTTATGTTATTAACAGTGAAATCGTTGATTCGTGCCTTATATAAGTCTGAAATGGATAAAAATTATCAACCGAAGGGAAAGTCAAAAATTCTATATATTTTAAAGAAGCCGGTTCACTTTATGCATAAAATGACACTGTATATATACCAATTAATTAATCAACACTTGATTTTCAATTTGATCATTTAGATAAGATAGAGACTTGGTGCTTTCATATCCTATTAATTTTTTTCTCCTAAAGGTCCAGGTCTTGGAGAACTAGCTATATGGTATTCCAATGTTCTTGAATTTTTAGGTTAACAGGTATAATTGAGTGCTTTCAAAGAAGAAATATGTGCGAACTCTCTGATCTAAAAAACTAAACCATGTTTGTAATCCTCAGAGAAAGTTCTATTATTTACAAGTTGCATATTTCAGATCAGAAGTTGCATGCTATATCAAATAACGAAAAATAGCTTTAAAAATTAGTCGTTTTGTAGACTTTTTCAGAATATGAGAAAATTGAAGTATTTCGTGACGTCATAATGCATTGACTAGCCAAAAATTACGTCATTTAAGTAGTATTCAATGCATTGTTAAGTAAAATTATGCAGTTTCGGTTTTTTAGAAATTCACAGGGCCAATTAAGGCAAATGTGAAACTTTTTCTTTATTCTTACGATAGACAAAACAGTTTAGCCAATCGGTTGATAATGGAAAAATCTAGCTGTGTTTTACGATATTTTTTACACAACAATTGAGCGCAGTGGGTACAGTTTTCACTTTTTATGTAAAGGTAGATTTAAATGAAATTCAATGACCACTCCAAGGAGAAAAATGTACCGCTTGCGCTCATAACTATATTTAAAGGGCTTCTAAATCTAGAGCGGTACCAAATTTTACTAAATGGACAAAGGGATGTAAATATGGCACCACTACTCAAAATTAAGATAAATCACATCATCATCCTTTGGATCCTCTTTTGAATCCGTATACTCTAAACATATTTTTTTATGATATCCCAGAGCGTTCATGGGTTATTCAAAACTGATACATGTATACAGTTGATTTATGACAAATTTTTGTTCACATTTTACATGATTTTAGTATGTAGTGAGGTGCATTATCACTGGTTATGATACAAATACTCAGAAGAAAAAAAAAAATGAACGAATTTACATCATTATATTTTGCCATTATGAAATTTACATGCATGTCAGTATCAGTTTATTCTGTATATAACAGATGTGTCATTTTTTTCAACAGTTTTCTACACTACATGTATTATAAATTAATCCGGGAGTTTAATACTACATTGAACAATGTAAAGCAAAGCAATTTTTAAAACGTGATTTTAGTTAATGTTAATGTGTATCGTTTTCAATGGGTATATGATAAGAAAATAATAGCCCTATACCTCTGTAAGGATTAGTTTAACACCGCTGAAGCTTCTACTATAGCATATAGATAAAGAAAATTTAACATTATTTCTATCATCAATCTACACTCAAAATATTTTCGTACATTGACCAATCGGACATTTCCTTATGTGTGATACATATGCACAACGTACGTTTGGGTACATAATCAAACCACAAACTAGATACCTACCGTGAATTCATGAATTTAAATGGGGTTTGATTGTCGTGGTTTTCGAGGTACGAACCAATATATTTAGATTCCTATTTTAGTTTCACAGGGTCTGACACATTTGTTTAATACTTGGATATTTTCCTTGCAAAAGACCTCCATGGTAATCTAACACCTAAGCTCTATGATAAACGTGATGACTTTAATTTTTCTACCGTCAACTTCCCTTACTTATGCAGCAATACATCTTCATCACCTGCATACTGAGTTTACATATTTCAGATGATTCTTTACGTAAGAGCATGCTCTATGTATGATCAATTTCTAAAACGAAGTAAATAATTGGCAAAACAAGTTGATGAAACGAGAATATTAACAGTCTCGTTTAAAGTCATCATTTTGTAAGTTTTATCGTCGATACAATGACCTTGTCAGCAAATACATTTTTGCATTAAGTCAAATGCTGACTGACGTTTTTTTTATATTAATGTTCATTATTTATACACTGAATTGATGACGGATTTTCCCGTTATTTCTTGATCATGACAAGGAGCACATGGCAAGTGTGACTGGATGGCAGGGGATGCTCTCTACTCCATGGCACCTGATCCCCCCTCTGATGTTTTGGAGGTCCTTGTTTGCTTTGCTCCTGTGTTGTATTGTTTAATGGACTTTGATATTGAATAATGTATGCTATCTTAATATCGTTCATTTCTTCAGCCACGAACATATGTCCCATCAAAAATAGGTTATTTTAAAGTATTCGGTAAATAACGAACAAAAAGGGACAAAGCAATGAATATTCTAAACTGAAAAATACCATACATTGATCAAAAATTGCATTGAATGTTTAACAAAAAAAAAAGTCCGGGATGAGTAATTCCATTACAGGTTTATAACAGTGAGAATTTTAAAAATTATTTAAGAAAAAAACTGACATATTTAAAAAATAATTACAGTTTAATAACAATAATACTGAGTATTGAGGAATATTGTAAAATATCGTAGAAAATAGCAAAAAGTATATATGTAAAAAGAAACACTGCAATTTAGTCAGTAGCAATGCGCTTCAGTAAAAATTCAACTCGAAAAAAGAAATTTCTTGTGGAAAAACATTCTCTATGTTCTTATTCAGTATTGCACAACATGTACACTAAAAAGCTTCCTCCGTGGTGTTTACAGCAAATATTTCTAGACAATGCAAATATTGCTATTTGAATAATAAATCAAAACCAATAGAATGTCATATTTTTACTTTGAGCAATAGTTCTTTATACTTAAATGATTTGTAAAACCATCGTCGCTATTATCCGGGGAACACGGTGGTGTCTGTATCATACTTTGTATTCATGGTGAAAGGATGTTGCTTTCGGGTTCTTTTACAGGAGAATTGCACTCGGCTGAGTCACCAAATGCCTGAGAAAACAATTTGATGAAACAATTCATTGAATCAAAACAAGTTCAGCCACTTAACACCTTTGTTTCCTTGCAAGGAAGTTGGAGAGGTTTTATATAGTGACTAAATTGTGTGTGCTCGTTTATGAGTGAGTGAGTATTAAAAGCTGTTTAAATAGGATGTAACATAATTTGTATCGGGATTGATATCGAATGCTATTTAATTTATAGATGTGTTCTTTTTAAGGGAATACTCCGCTTTGTAGTGCCCTTGTAAGTCTTCAGTTCTAGTGTTTCTATAAGCAATAATGCTTTGAGGCATGGTAGCGAAAAGTGACACACCATCTGGCTTGAAATAATTTATTTTGCAAATGCAGATACAGCTTCATCTTCGCTAGCCAAAGGGTTTCCGATCCGAAATCTACTCTACAACCCTTGGCAGATTTCGTCCTATCAAAAGGGAACTTTATTTGCGCCGCCTATTGTCGAATTGAGTTAAGTCCCTTGAAGCTCTGTCATATTTGTCCAACGAAAATAGCCGTAACAGACGTGAATCATTATGACGTTTTAAACAATATGGCGATATCCATGCAATTTGATGTGGAGTATAACCCAACACCTCATGTAGCTGTTGGTAGAAAATATCTTTCTTTGTGATTATTTGTCAAAAGTTGACAATACTTTCTTCATGTTGCCGTATCAATTATAGTCAATGACCCTTGACATTTGATTGGCTTAAATTGATGCACTAAATTGCGAAACACTGACTATGTGGTCCTTTCAATAATTCTTGAAAACATATAATCAAAAGAATTTTTATAACTCCCTTGTTTTTTAGAATCCTTCACGTCCTAACTCTCATCCCTTGTACATAATACTCTTCTTGCATTAAACACGAACAGAATTTGATTCAGTCGAAAACCTTTGATAAGTAAAATCCTTGCGTAGACTTGGACTTCACAGCCATTCAAATTCGTTTGCGCAAGATTGAAATTTTCAGCCAAATCTGCCAAGGGTTGTAGAGTAGATTTCGGATCGGAAACCCTTGGCTAGCTAAGATGATACAACTTCAACTGTGCATAGATTTTTATGATTGCTTCGATTTCCCATATTTTGCAATTTAATTTTGTTTTCATTTATTGTTACTAAATAAAGTAATTTTAAAGAAGGTTTTAACTTCATGATTAAAAAAAATTGCATAAAATTTCAAAATTCCCTAATCAAACAAATCAAATTTCTTAAAGATAATTGTGCCAATTTCTGAGTATATTGTCAAGACTCTTTACCTTTCTGTCACAGTCTTGACCAAGCCATTCTTGTCTCAGCAAATCAATGCCATCGGAACATCTACCAACCATTGGACACCATTTACAACCAAACGAATCGTCTTGACTTAAACAAGTTGTACAATCCTTGGCAATATTACAGGCTGTAAGCAAGTATGAAGACAAGAAATCTTAGAAGCGATTTTGTTTGAATAAGAAACAATTTGTAAAACTAAAACGAAAATTATGAATTTGGATGCAATATAGCAAAGAGGTTTTGCAACTAGTGTCATAGATTTTAACGGTGACATTAATGTTTTATCAGACAGAAAGAACTTTTCTTCATAGCTGTGTTTTCTTTCATTATTATGTATACTCAACAAAAAAAGAAATGCATATTGTTTTACTCGTCAAACAAATTTTTAAAATGTACATGAAACAACTATTTTTTATATCATTGGATACCTGTGACCTATTTAAAGGACAACATGGGGTTTTAAAACCCAAGTGTTGAATTATCTCCCTTGATTAAACATGTTTATGAAAGTTGTGTTTTTCATGATTTCTTCTAAATCAGATGTCTATTTTCATTGATATTTTGGATTTAGAGAAACTTTTAACACTTCTATTAAACCCATATTTAAGATTTGATTGCAGTGTTAATACTGCAATGGCACGCCCAAACAAAGATGAATACAACCAGGCTAACGATGATACTAAATGGAGCTACGCAACAGGAAGTTGCAACTGTATTTGAAATAAACCAATGGGCTTTGCAACCTTAAAACTAACGTCTGAAGACCACTATCTGGCATCCGCAGGTAACCACAACCAGGCAGGACCGTCAGACACCCCCCCCCCCCTTCATCACCTCATGCGATTCAGAACTTGCTGTAAAAACTGCTGCTATAATTGCTGGATGAAAAAATCAGCATAAAAATGCATAAATTGTTCGCTTGAGACTAAAATATGATGATATTCCCACACGATATCCGTACATTGGAAACCCACTAACATTGAGACTTTGCACAGTCAATATTGTTATGCCCCTTGAATTTGGGGGCAATGAAAATGACCTCAACTTGACTTTTCAATTTGCAACATTGATTTTTATCACAACACACTCTAAAATCGCTTAAATAATACAAGGTTTAAACTGAAAACTTAGAATTTCAAATTATTCTGATTATGCGTTTCTTTTTTTGTTCAGTATATATAGGGTTTTTTGCGCCATATTATTTTCACCCTTTTACATTTGGAAACAAGTTTGCCCCGGTTTAGATTCGCTCAGAAAGATATTTGTTTAAGATATTATACTGTTTACTTTGAATTCGCCCCGTTTTAAATTCGCCCACTTCCGACGAGGGCGAAAATTAAACGGGGCAAAAATTTCCCTGTATATATTATATAATAAGGGTCCCAGTATGCTCAATAATTATATAATTTTGAGTTAGATGTTGATTGAACAGACATTTAAAACGACCGTTTTGAAGAAAACTTACTCTTCAATGGGTCCAAAATGACGACTGTCCCTGAACGAACTAACTTAAAGTTGATATCCAAGCGGTCGTATTCATATAGGGTTCTTCTTTTTACACCTGCAAAAATTACTTTTGTCATACCTTAAATTTTTTTCCCATACAAATCTTTACGAAAAAAGTATGATATTCTTAATGTTTGCTGAGCGGGCATAAAAAATTATGTTGGACCGCTGAGTGAGATGTTGGACCGCTTTTGTCACAGAATGGGCGGAGCTTAATTTTATTTTTATTCGTTGGTGTTAAACAGTGACAGACCTGATTTTACATCACGGAATAGAGTAAAACATACATGCATGTTTAAAAAATGAAATAAAATGAAAGGTATAACAAAACATTCATTAACAGAGTTCTCGGTGGTTTTGTCAGACCCTCGAATTAAACTGTCTGCTTCGTGGGTCCGAAAAAAGCACATGTTCCCCCCGATCTCTGTCAATAAAAAGTGTTGATTACTGTTTTTCTATAGTACATTTTGCGAGAAAATAAGAGACGTATAAAACTTTGTTCTAAATGATTTTTTTTATTTCTAAAACTGGTATCATGAAAATGTTTATGAACTAATAAAACAACAGTATCATAGAAATGTTTATGAAATAATAAAACAATTTGTTTTTCAAAGTTATAACAAATAAACTTTTCCGATCGGCAGTCCTGGAGTACTAAGTCTTATAAGGAAAATCTTTTAGACTGTTTGTTATAACTTATTTGTTGTGGCTTATCTTTTATATATGACTTGGCTTATATGTTATTAAAGTGATATGTTTTATCCTAGTTCAAGCAAATTTATTTTATTGAAACTTATCCGTAGCCTGCATCTTACTCACATTTTTTCGGGATAGAAAAGGTGTGTGTTAACAAATATATAATAACATGAAATAAAACAAATCATCATAAGAACTAGCTCAAGAAGTAAATCAGTGTCGCTCCAAGGCTTCCAAAAATATAGATAAGATGGTGAATAGTAAATAGAAAATGGCCGGTTAAGAGAGAAACTACACCCTTTTTAAATTAAAAAGATAAGTGTTCAGTGCTGGTTATTTTCCTTGAAGCTATCAGTACATGTCCGAAAATTTAAAATATATATTACAAAAAGGCTGTTCAAATATTTTTTAAAGAGGTCGAGACCACTAGATTTTCTGACGTCAGCATAAATTTGCATGTAAATTAGCAATCTGTTTACTTAACCTACTGCTGAATGAACCGCAATGCATTGTGGGCTTCTACTAGTACCCAGCTGTGTTGAAAATAAAGGGTAACTTGAATTGTTCCTTGGAAACTTATTTTCAATCCTTTTTTGAGATTTGTGAAAGAAATATTTAAAATGATGTATAATCTTTCATTTCTATGCGCCCATTTACAAAATTTGCTTTATGAAGCCTTATATTGACTTACAATACCTCGGCCTACACCATTGTTTAAGGTTTCGTCAAAGGTCAACATGTCTAAAAAATTATTTTTACAATAGCTCCTAAACTATGTGTGGTATAAAGTCAAAATGTTTGTAGTTTATAAATATATCATTGATTAATAGATAGAAAGTATCTCTTGATAACAAATATTTTTTAAAAGATTTTTGTAAAGAAAAATTGTATCAGAAAATGTGCATATTTTCAAAAAATGCACCTGCTTTATTCGGTCTTTTTTGTGATAACCATCATTGCAGAAATAATATATGTTCATCATTAAAGGGCAAGTTGGACGGGAATGGTCTCTGAAAGGCTGTTATTGAAAGCCTGACATGTATAAAGACAAGAGCCCTATAGAATCTGCCATTTGCAATGTACTTTCACTTTCAAGTCTTAACATTTGGACAAAATAAACAAGGAAAACAACTTTCCAGAGACTATATCTAAGTCCAACTTGCCCTTCATTGATAAACATATTTTGTTTCCCCAATGATGGTTTTCAGTAAGAGCACGGAATTAAGTAGGTGTATTTTTTGAAAAAATACGATTTTTAAGAGGATTTTTTCTCAATTAATATTTATTCCAAGTATTTTTTTTATCAAGTAATACTTTCTATCTGTTAATCAATGAAAAATTTATAAATTGTAAAAGTTTTAACTTTATACCTCATATAATTTTGAGGCTATTGTAAAAAATAAATTTTTGAACATGTTGACCTTTGACAAAAAGAGACGTAAGTTCTATCGTGTCGATAAAACATAAGTTCTGTTCACGTGATATACGTATACATAGTTATAGTAGGTAATATATATAGGTCCTTGGTTTTAGACAGCAGGAGAAGGTGTGCAATAATTATTAAACCCCTCAATATTACAGAAAGTGTTTTATGTACATGCAAACGTTAAAGCGTTTGTACGATATTTGAAGCAACTATTATTCATCTAAAACAACTCCAATATTAATTGTGAGCATGGAGCAATGTCTTTAGAATACAATCCTTCAATTTCGGTCTTATAAAGTGATAAAGAAGCTCTACAGTTTTTCCGGTGACGAGTTAAATATTGTGCAGTAAACCGACGAAAACCAAGAGTCGCCATTGAATCGTAAACACGCAGGAGACTGTCATGCTTTGGGACTCATTCACGTGGGGTATGACGAAGACATCATCACGTGTTAAAAATTGCCTTCCATATAAGGTAGTGGTCACGACCTGTTAAATGAATTACTCTTTTGGTACCATTTAGCACTGTTGCTAATTGTTAAAAACCATTACTTTACTGACATGATAAATCGATAAAAGAAAAAAAAACAATAGATTTAAACCAAGGCCGTATATACTCATATAAGTATGACTTAAAAAGGAGTTTTTGTTCATGATCACTTGTTGTTTATAATATCATTATGACTAATACCTTGTCTTATGACGTCTATGTAGAATGCATCAGACACACCCACTTTTACGGGATGATTTCTTGTGTCAATTTCAACTACTTCTACTGGTATCTACAATACATATCTATTTTACTTCTTATGCAAGAACAAAATACATTTTTAACATGATGTGTCTTACCTAGTGACATTGAATACCTACCAAAATTAACTGAGGAGAACAAAAAAATAAAACTCGGGCAATTTGGTTACGTTGTAATTACTTCAATACATAGAGAGTATGATCAATTCCCAAGATAACTTTATTTTCGCGTAATAACGTGAGACAATATGTTCGCTAAAATAAAATTCTCGCGTATAAAAGAATTCCTTCAGATTATATAGAGGAATAACAACAATTCGTGAAAATTATGTCTCGCTTACAAAGAGTCAATGATCATCTCGCGGAAATAAGGTGTCGCAAAAATTTAGTGATCTACAGTATGATCGTGGATTGATTTGCATTGGAAATGAAATTAAAAGAATTAACTTTTTTCCTTACAATGCAATGCAATGCAACTTTTAAAAATTTGCTTAATAGTTATTGACATCAAACGTTGGTTTGTGAGGGCCAGGTAATTACTATTATTGTTTAACAATATTAGCAACTTAATAAATATAATATATTTTACCTGTTTGTACGCAAAATATATCGTGCCATTGGTGTGAACTGTTGTTTGAAAATGGAAGGGTTTTGCTGAAAAAATTATAAATTTGTTTAATGGGGTTCTTTAACAAAGAGAATCAAATTTTTTATTTAACTACGCAGATAAGCTTCAATGCATAAAAATCATATCCAATCACCGACTGTATTAGATTCTGACGTTGTGAACTAACAATTCATATTAATTGTTAATTTATTCTTCACACACTGAAATGACAACGGATTTCTCGTCATTTTCCGATCAGGACAAGGAGAAAACGGCAGGTTTGATTGTTCGGCAGGGGATGCTCACTCCTCCATGACACCTGATCCCACCTCCATTGTTTCAAGGATTCGGATTTGCTCTGCTCCTGATTTGTATAGTTTATTGGACTTTTCATGTGGAATTTTGTTCGTTTCCTCTAAATGTATATATCACGAACGATACAAAAAAAAATAGTAGCAGTATTTTGTTTTTCATTTTTTTATATTTTAATATACTGGATAATATTCGATAAATGAGACTTTATTTTAAGTTTGGATGTGTATAATTTTCAAGCGATAAAATGCAATATATGAGAATTAAAACGAATTAGAACTATCATAAAGTATGGCCTTACTGTCATTCTTGTCTTGGAGATAAACATTTTGCCATTCCACTACAAACCTATTACCTGTAGAAACAAAGAAAAATAATGATGAATAAGACATTTGCACATTACTTTGATTCGAAAATTAAATGATACATGCTATATGTGGCTTAATATTTCAACGACAGGTGGACACACCAGAATCTTTAAAGAGAATATTTGAATCCTCATTGATAGTTG